>NW_023458559.1:40973581-41024609 GCF_013731165.1 Rhagoletis pomonella | reverse complement strand
GCCATTATACATTCAAAAAACAACCAAATAAAAAATCATTGGTGCTAAAAAATGATAAAAGAAACAATTCGGTTCGGTGAGAAGAAACAGAGTTCAGTTATCGTCACGATTTTATGCAAAAAAATTGTAGGTAAGGCTTTGCAATTTGAACAATGTTTCCACCGAAAAAAGTCCGCAGGAAATATCTTGTCTTTAGTTCACACGGCACCCAACTTCCTTGTTTTTCGCCATACCCGTAAGATTGAGATGTTTCGAAATCACTCGAAAAGGTTACTTCCATGGTTTCAATTAACTTTACTTAAACTTGGCACGAATACTTTTTGGAATTATTATCAATGGCACCTTTCGCGATTTTTGTGTTACTTTGTGGTACTATCTGAATTTTTGGATTTTTTGCCACCAGAACTTCGGAACCTTTTCGGGTTCTTCGTTTTTTTCGGAATCTGTTGGTAATTAAATATGACAAGACTTTTTTGGATTTTTTCACTACTTTTCGGAATCCGTCGTCTTTAATTTTTCCGCACTTTTTCAACGGTACTTTTGGGAAACTGTTTGGGTTCTTCGCCTTGTTTTTGGGATCTTTCGGTGTTCTTCGGAATTTTTTGGTATTTATAGATAAGACTTTTTTTTTGTTTTTCGGTACTTTTTGCAATCCTTTGCCTTTTATTTTCAGCATTTTTGTCAACAGTACCTTTTGTGCCCTAATTTTTTTTCGGGGTTTTTCGAAATTTTTAATTTAATTTATAATGTTTCTCGAGATTTAAAAAAAAATCTAAGCATGCAGTTTTATATTATAGCCCATTCTAAAGCAGTTTTCTAGTGACTAAGAATTCGCTTTGATTTTTGATATTTTTTTTTTTACTCACTGTGCCACGCATTTTCTTCCATACAAAGTATGTTCCTTACCCATTTTTTTGTTTATGTGAAAGCAAATAATAACACCATCGACAAAACTTATTAATACGTAAGTGGTTTTCGTAAAAAAAGTTTTAAATTTTTCTACGAAATTTGAGATTTTGACTTAAATGAATAAAAAAATAATAATCAACATTAAACTGTAAGTTTTTTATCAATGCACAGAGAGCAGAATTACTTGTTATCCTCAGCTAAAAAAATGAAGAAAATCAGGTTTGCTCTTAAAACTAAAGAGCATATTTTCCTGCCCAAAATAACTAAGATTAAAAGTTCACAAATGTTTTTGCTTTTTTGGCGTAAAATGCATTCGGTAAAACTTAACTATTTTTTATGTAAGGCAAACCAAATTTCCATTCCGAAGCTGTTTCTTTATGCGGACTTCAGTTTGATTAAAGTTGGGTTTAGGCTCCCCAAATTTCGCACGCAAACATAAGTATTTCTGTAAAGTTTCGAAATACAAATTAAAGTTCAGCTGCACTCTTCTTAAACAATTCAATCGAAGTATGGGCAGTAGAACTTGCAACAAAAGTTGGTTGCCAGCAGCTGATTGCAGGCAATCAAAGCTGATTTTCAATCAGCAACCACACATTGCCGCATTGAAATAATTTCATCTTCAAGTGAAAGGAAACGTAAAATGCCTGAAACAACTGACACAACATGTCAATTTACGTGTCATGTGCGTGTGTGGATGTACATATGTACATATGTATGACCATTGGCATTTCTTCAAGTGTTAAATACATTCGTTGTACAAATGGAAAGCATACAACAGTCATAAGAAGTATGTATAAATGTATGTATGCATGTAGACTTAACAGAAGATAAGGTATAAAAATTAAAAATAAATAAAAATAAAAAGAATTGAAGCACAGAAATTCAGAAGTGAGAAAAGTCTGTGAAAGAAGTTTATGTTGAAGTAAAGGAGTTGAATGGCATGACATAAAGGATTAATGAGGAACGTGTACATTTGCTCATATGTTTCAGCTGCACATACTAATGTACATACATGTGTATGTATGTATGCATTCTGCTACAAATTCTTGCCTTCTGTTTGTGTAAGTGTTAAGTAGCTCAAATATTCTCATGAGCTGCATTGAAGCGTTTCCTAGCTACGAGTACTGTTTGTAGTTCATCTTGACATGCCGTTAGTAAACCGCAATATTCGAGTGCCACTAGTTATCCTTCTGTTTTTGCTCTTCACTTGCATTCATTCGATTCCTGTTCTGCTGCTCTTCGCTGCATATGCTAGCAGTGTATAGCAAACATTTATTTTAAGCTCATGTAGAGTTTTTTTTTTCTTTAGCATGTCATTTTATTTCTGTCTTCTCCTATTGGCACTAAATCCTTTATAATTTTTTATTGAATTGAGTGTCATGCCGTTGATAAGAAGCTGATACATTCACTTTCGAATCTGCAGGTGTGAGTGGTGGACATTAGGATGTCTCAAGCTCAATGTAAAAAAAAAATAATCAGCAATAATTTTTTGTAACTCGTAGCTTTGTCAAAATGAAAATATCTCAAAAGTCGTAGAAAAGTACATACATATGTTTGTCATTGAATTATAATTCCCAACAAAAAGCTTTTGAAGGCAGAAAAATATAATCCTAAAAACATTTTTTTTTCAACAATTTTTAGTCTTCAAAAATATTAAATTTTTTTCGAACATATTTTTTTTTTTTGCAAATAAACTAATTTTTTTCTTCCAATATATTTAATTACATTTAAAAAAAATTTTTAAGGTTTGAATTTTTTATTAATAAATATGTTTTTATTAACATTTTGTTTATTCAAGAAGGTATTTAATTTTTTCGAAACCATATTCCAAAAATGTTTTTTTTTAATATTTATTTTTCTTTGATATCTATTTTTTTCAAATATATTTTAATTTCAAACAAGAAAGAATTTTTTTAAAGAATATCTTATTTAAATATTTAATTAATATTAAATTCTAAATAATTCAAACATTTTTTTTCAAGGTAGGATTTTTTACAAATTGTTAAAAAAAAAATTAATAGTTTTTTAATTAACTTTTTTTTTATATTTAAATTTTTTCCATTTGAAAACATTTTTTTAATAAAAGTTTTTATGAAATTCGAATTTTGTTTTCAAAAAGTCGGTGAAAGGTATTTTTTTATTAATAAAAACTGGGCGTATGGAGTGATAAAAAGAAACGATATTTAATTGTTTTCCATTTTAAAACACTTTTTAATAAAAGTTTTATTGAAATTCGAATTTTGTCCAAAGTGTCGGTGAAAGGTATTGTTTATTAATAAAAACTGGGCGTATGGAGTAATAAAAAGAAACGATATAAAATGTAATAATTTTCTTTCTAAAACCCCTGACAGAAAAAAAATATTGATAACATAGATGCTGACTAGATACATAGGCTATGGGGTTAACCCATCTAGATCCAAAAAGTATTTCATATTCTTCCGATTTGGTCGCTGTTTTACCCGCAGAAGTGCTTGCTAATGCCGCAAGCTGAAAGGTTTTTTAGCTCAGCAGATCTTGCTATTTTCAGAGCGAGCATGTTGCCATTTTCTCTTATGATGATCTCCGGTTTTTACCCAAACCTTTTACATTCAAAACGATGATGTTAAGGGAATGACGTCTGCGTTCACTTATTGATGGATTTAATTTTGATTCTTGGTCATTCACAGTTTATTTGGTATCGCTCATACCGACTACTGCTAGTCATTCTTTGAAAACCTACGGTATTTTGGGCAGTACATCGAGTGAGCTCTAACTTGCCTAGTCAGAGGTCAAATATTCTTTGACCAATATCAAATCCACCATCAAATAACCTACAACACTGGTGGGTGCTTAGATATTAAAATAGGTATTTATCTTTCTTTTTTATAGATCTACGTCTGGGAAGGCACTGAAGCATCTTCCAAGCGAAAGTAATAGGCGAATAGCGATTAAATGGATGGGGTAAGGAGGAAGACTCCCTAAAGCGTTGGCAATGGGTTTCCTTTTTAAAGTAGCCCGAAGAGAAATTAGTCTGTCTTTCCTCGAACTGCCTAGAAACAGATTATTAGATATCCATGGCTGTGTGGAAGATTGATTTATCTCGTAAGCCAGTTCGAAAACGCCCTATCTCAGAAAACTTTTCAAGAAATCCCTACTTCAGAATTTTATTCTCACAATTCGGTTCAAAAATGCCCTACCTAAAAGGAAAATGCATTGATATTATGCTGAAATAGGTCATTTTGAACCGAATTCTGAGATAGGGCGTTTTTCAATCTAATTCTAAAATAGGGCGTTGTTGAAAAATTTTCTGAGATAGGGCGATTTCGAACTGGCAGCCGAGATAGGTCGATCTTCCACTCAGTCATCGATATGTAATCACTTGTTTCTAGGCAGTTCAAGTACCGGGATAGGTCGATGTTCCGCTCATCCATCGATATATAGTGTTGAAGATTATCAAGGGAACTCTGACCTGACTATATTTTGACGAATACGCTAAGAAGGTCAATGAGGGAAGTATGCTTTCAACTAGAAGATAGCGAACAAAGTGTCTAGCCTTGCGAATGATTGGTATAAACATTAAGAAGCCATATCGTAACATAACAGGGAATCAAGATGGTTAGACCAAGCAATCTATAATTTAGATAAAAAGATTCTCCCACTAAGAGTGCAACAAAAAGAGTGACAAAAAAAGACATCAATGATATTTTAGGTAGCTACAAGCTAGCAAACCTCCTCTTGCAGAATGCCTTTGCTTAAACATGTCAGTTTATGGTGTTTCACCCGTTCACACCGTTGAATTCAATTCCAAATTAAAATGAAAATTTCTTCTTCGATATCGAAGAATGTACCTGAGTTCTTAGTGCAAACAAAAAAAAAACAATTAAAGTCTCTGAAATTTATATGCAAAGCAGATTCCACTGATGTTGTCTACATTACATTTTCCCACTGGGTACAAACACCCCAAACTGATTGCATTCTGGCTCGTCATTCCTTACCGCTTCCTCTTTTCGACAGCTCAACCAACACGGAAACGGAAATACGTAAAGTTTCAGACGCACATAAGCACGCATACTGCAAGCCAACGAAGTGAAATGAACCACCGAACACATCGCTATTCAACCGCATCGACATCCTTGCTGCTTCATCGTCTGTAGGTAGGTGTTTAAAGACAAACGCAAAGTGAATTGTCTGCTATTTCTTTTGGGTTTCCTTTAGTTTTTCTTGCGTTGTTTCGCTTGCATCATTGCACTTGAATCCACATTCTTGCGTGTACATATGTATGTTTGTGGCTTTATTGCACCTGCCTGCCAGTCATTGACTCAATCATTTCTTCATACATACTTATTTAGTATTTACATCCATCCATACGTGCTTTTGCTCGTACGCTCGTACTCATTCGTTTTTGTTAAGTTTTCCATTTCATTTCTGCCTTGAATATCAATCAGTGATTGCTTTAATTGTTTCATTGGTTTTATATACATACTATACATACATATGTATGTACATATATGTATGTGTAGTTGGCAAGTTGGCGTTGGTGAACAACTTAATCCTACTGCATTGATTGCAGACGTTCACTCCACTCCACTCTACTTACATTGCTCACTTACTCACTCTGGCGTTTGCGGTAAAATCTGAAACATAAGAAAGTTGTTACGAATTCGAGAAAACTTTTTAATATGACTAGTTAAGATACTCGCACTTACCTTTTGGGTTCTTAAAATGTTACAATCGAGTGTTTGGCATTTGGTGTGCAATGTGGAGGCTGCAGAAATATCGCCCAAGTTGTTCAATGAACTGCAGTGTGATGTGAATATGGGATTTGATTTCGAATGATTTCAATTGCAGTGGTATTTCTAGTTTCGGAAATTGCAAACAAAAAACGTGAATGATATTTAATTTACTACTAAAACCAAATTTCAAAAGCAACTTCTAAGATTAATGGAATAGAATTTATAGATTGAATGGCATAGAGTATTCTCTTGTATTGCTTTTTTCTGAATTCCCACTAGCTTAGATTAGAAGGAGGAGAACAAGCTCGTCCAAATACTAACATATCTGTAAGCGCCAACCTATTATTATTATTAGATTACATTGAAGTAGCTGCTGAACTTAGAGAAACCCAGCACACCCAGACCCTGTCACGGCAGTGCCCCATTGTGATACCACAGATATCCAAAAACCCTTCCCATTAAACCATTTCGTGGAGTCTACAAACCTTAGCAACTGCCGTATTAAAAGCCTTGCAGTTGCAGATCAACTAAAAATCCTAGAAATTTCTATTTTTCCCTGCATAGTGCGGGATAATCGCAGAGTAAGTGCCTCATTGAGTGAACAAGACAGTGACATATCGCCTCTATTGAAAGTGAGAAATTCTCTTGATCTCCTTAAGTTCCATTCAGGCCACGTAGGCTTCCCTATATTGCAGGTTTCAATGCGTTTCCATCTGATTTCCGATTTCGCAAGGAAATGTTCCCCTAGTAAGAGCTTGCAAGAAGCGAGTGGCACACCTATCCTCTTCCAGGCTGGTGAAAGTGTAGATAATGCATATATCTCCTCTTTCAAGCTCCTCCGCGTTCTCATTTAATGGTATGTAACAGTGCCACGGCAACCATATCAGGTGCAAAGCAAACTGCTTTGCCGTCACAACTACTTCGGAATGCTATACTGGATCAGCCATATTTGATTTTGGAGTCTGACTGAAGATTTGTAATCAGTGGCTAAATAAACTGGTACATACGAAATGGTGTACAAATCCATCAACGCGAATCTGCTAAACTAGTTTTGTCCCGCTAGATTCTCTATTCTGACCACTGTGGGACGGTCGTAATGAATCCGATCCTGAACAGCCTGGTCGCTGGTATTTGCATTGAGCAGGCATTCGGACGTGACGAGTTTCAGGGATAGCATCTTGGCGGTTGGAACTGTCGACTTTGCGATCCGATCGTACGCTTCGGGTGCCCGAGGTTCAAAGTCGCACTGTTTTGGCGGCTGGAACGAACGAGGTTCCAATCCGCTGTTACGTTTCGATTACACGGCGTAAAAATTCGCACTGTTTGGGAAGTTGGAACGACCGAGGTTCCAATCTGCTCCTACTCTGCGGGTGTACGAGGTTCAAAGTTACGCTGCCTTGGCGGTTGGAACGGCCGAGGTATGTAACACCACCCGATCTATAACAGCTCACTTTCTTATGAGCAGGGAACGGATTTTATGGAAATTGCCTTTTTTCTGCTAACGAGATAGAGCATATTCGATTAAGAATGTCCATGATTTAGCTTTCTCTGATTCCATATATACACATTTGATGTTGCCTTTTTTTGCCTTTTTTAAGATATTTGCCTTTTTTTTGCCTTTTTTAGGATATTTGCCTTTTTTGCCTTTTCTACCTTTAAAAAAATGATTATAGCATTTACAATTTTATTTTTAAGATTAAAAAATATACACATTGCCCATGCGGCTTATAGAAGCGCAGAGACCTCTTGCCAAATTGGTGTTGGAAAAATTCAAAGCCGTTTTCTCAGCTAACGAAGGCTTGGAGACAATAAGGGGTGTGGATAAAATTGTAAAGGGCGAGGAAAACGCCCTTATTCCTGATAATATGAACGTTTCAAACGTTCCATATTTAAATTGGGCTCCACTTCTATCAACTTACGTCGAGCGCACATTTAGTACATTCAAGGCTTTTCTTCGCGAAAATCGAATGAAAATGATGCCAGAAAACTTCAAAATGCATCTTGTGGTTCAATGTTACTACAACTATTCAGATTAAAGTTTTATGAGTTAGAAACTCGAAAGGATAAAATAGTCAAAGATTCAAAGTACAAATTTTCCATATAATGAAACTAGTTCATAGTTTTTCTCTTTTTACTTGTAATATAAACATTTCTAAAATAAATGTTTTTCTTTGATTGTTCTTCGTATTTTCTGTCTTTTTTTAGTGCCTTTTTCTGCCTTTTTCGCTATTTTGTTTTGCCTTTTTTTGCCTTTTTTGCAACACCTAGTGCCTTTTCCTGCCTTTTTCACTATTTTATTTTGCCTTTTCCAGCCTATTTCGTTATTTTATTTTGCCTTTTTTATAGGTTTTTAAGTCCTAAAAATCCGTTCCCTGCTTATGAGTAAGCATATAAAACTACCCGGTGTATCGTTTCGTAGTTACCCAAAAAATATAAGGAATAGGAGACTTTGGTTTTCATCTTTTCTACAATTTTTCTTTACCGCCTGGAAGTAGAGTACGGTGCTATGCTTAATTTGGCTCTAAAATATCCCGTCGAATTGATTGAATAAGTTCTGTTATTTTAAGTTTCGCAAAGTCATCACTCTGGTAAGGGCAGCGTTCAACTTTTTGGTCTGCATCTGAATCCTTGAAGCTGTGGAAATTATAGGGCCTGTCCTGGCCGAATTCGATGTACAGACTAAATTTATCTGCAATGGCAATTCGATAAAATGGCCTTTAAAATCCATTTGCGAGGTAACGGAGATATCCGCGCGAGACGTATGTAGTGCTTCAAAGGATGCGAGCTGATTGAGAATGAGGTGAATTAATGAAGGTTTACCTGCATTCTCTCAGTTGTTTAAAATTCTGTGCATCTTACGGTCCCAGTTCTCGACTTAAGTTGCCATCTTTGGTCTAGAAATATATTTCACCACCGAATATTTTTTGATGTGAAGACTTTGAATTTATTTTGTAACCCTGCCTAAGCACAAATAGCAAGTTGGCGGTTAAGAACCAAGAAAGTTGCTGGAGATCACGGCTTGCTAGTTGGGCTATTCAAGCACGGGGTGAGGAGTTGATAAGTTACACACATAAACATTTATGAAGAATACGGTATTTCGAAAGGTTCTGCGAATGATATACTGGCCTTTGCACGTTGGTGACGGAGAATCAGCTTCATCGGATTCGCTGTCTTGGTTGTGTCGCGCGAGTGAACAAAAAGCTTCCAACACTGAAAATATTGAATGTGGTACCCGCTACAGCTATATTTTTTTTTTCCTACGAAATTTCTTGGATTACCTGGTCTTCCTGTAACAGGAAGCGCACTTCTTTGTTCTTCATTTTAAATGAAAAAAAAGTGTCCTCCTTTATAAAGACTTTTACGAAACAATGCTTAAAAATCATTAATCCTAGGCCTTGCAGATATCTCACTGATGGAAATAAAAGCTTTGGCAAAGTTCACAGCCAAAACAAGGGTTTTTTGTTCGAGTGAATCACAACTGGCCTAGTTAAATCGGCTCATGCGCGGCGAGGTGTAGTCCTCATCAATTCAAACTTAACCTACCCCTTCCATATAGATATTTCCTCTAGTAAACTTTGTTGCCTCTTGGGCTTGCTTCAAAAACAGTTGTTCAGGCAAAGCTTGCCTTTTTGCTCCCAAAGAATCTGCACGCTTATCTTTACTATCAAAAAATTAAAAAAATTTAATTTATTGTGAGAGAGACAAAGGAGAAGGAAAACAATAAACTGGTTTGCCGCATTGCCAAACCACAGCGATAAATGGTTTGCATTATCTACAATTATTTTTTTATACGAAGACCAGCACCACAGACCGCACGTCTCATCACTTGTCTAGTTTGACTGAATCAATAACATAACCGGAGACGCTGCAAAACATTGTAGCAACTAATACCCTATGTGTATGTACATAGGACTCTCGAGTAGTATGTATGTACATACATCTCTGTGCTAAATGCAAAGTGATCAAAAAAGGTGTACCTACAGTGGTCTCTTGGTAGATGGACTAGAAGTCTTTTCTTACCACAGCGGTGAGCAGCTGCAACTGCACGCCAACCACACTGTCTCCTCGTTCACATGCTCGTCTGCATGGATGTGTCAGCAGTGTGTCGTCGCCATCGTCGTCAATAGCCAACGGCAAATTTTACATTCCTAGCTGCCTGCTCATCTTCCGGATCAGTCGTTCACTGTCATCCACAAAGTCAGTTAGTTTGCTATTACAACACAGCCTATTTTGCACTACTCAACGATTGGACGCTCTGCTGGGCAGCCAGTAACTGGTAGCAACTAGTCGAAATGGTTTGCAATTACACTGGAGCAATTTTCATGTCGCTTTTTTATGCGAACATACAAAGAAACGCGCATATGTATGTTATGTATTTAAGTGCTAGGCGCAAAAACTGGCAGGTGGACAATGATTTTGTATTGAGAAGTGAGCGAGCGAGCGAATGTAGATATCCATTACCAGCGGACTATGTAGAAAAGTTGGCTACATTGTTGTGAACAATTTTAGGGCGGAGGCTCAATTAAACTCATTATCGTTTAGAACTTAGTATACATATGTATGTATGGATGTATAGTTAAATGTGCCCTGGCGGTGTAATGTTTACTCCCAACCACAAATTTTAGTCTACATTGACTGCGTTTAATTGCTTCTAGGCTACACTGAACCTAATCATTTTAATTAGCTCGTGTAAATTATGCAAATGGATATCTTTCACTAGCCCGTTATCATATATACTTATGAACTCAAGAGCCGTGAAAAGAATTACTAATATTATGCTCTCTTAGAATCGTTACAAGTCGCGCTCCTAACTTCACAGTTTATTAATTTTTGTAATCGTTGAGATTTGATGCAGCAATGAGGCTTCATTACGATAAGCCCTATGATTTGTCGCTCAACCTCTTCGGGAATGAAACAACCACAGTATGCAACACAGTAATCTAAGGCTAGCTTCGTAAGAAAGAGCCAACGAAAAGTTACGCTGAAAATACTCATAAATATACCAACTTCCCTTTGACAAACACTTAAGAGAGTGACAGAAAAACTTTAGAGATTAAAAATATTTTTAAGTGATCCATGATCTGAAACCTCGTTTGGTATCCAACGGCTCGGAGAGTCAACGTCATTTTACACAGACGTATACCTAATTCATACAAGGCAACATAAAGACAACTTCTCTTCGTGCTGTCGAAAGCGGCTTTGAAATCGCCAAATGGATGGTGTGTGTCGATCTTATTCTCGCGGGTCTTTTCCAAGATTTCCAGGTTGTACTGCGGAACCCAGCACCGCGGTTATTATCTCTGAACGGCCACTGGCTTCAGCGGGCCATAAAGTCCTCCAAGCCCTAAAAAAATTCAGGCATGGATGGTATTTTCCCTGGCGAACTTCAGTCAGCATCTGGCGTTTTATATACGATACTTGTCTTAATCTATAAAGCTTGTCTTAATTTCAAACCCAAGGGTTGGACCCTGGCAAAAAGTGTGTTCATTCCCAAGGTAGGTAGACCCTCCCACGTGAAGGCAAGCGACTTTCGACCAATAAGCCTTACTTTTTACTTTATCAAGGTTCTGGAAGGACTTATAGACACGCAAGTCCAACAGAAAATTGATATAAATAAGCTTTCTAGCTGTCGACATGCCTATTGGAAAGGTAAATCTATGGATACAGCTTTGCGTAACATTCTCAATACCATTGAGAAGGCACTCGATTTTAAAAAATTTGCATAAGGCTTGTTCCTAGATATCGAGGGGGCCTTCAATTATGTCCTATTGGGAGCTGTTCTCCAAGCCCTAACTCGCCTTGAGCTGGTTCACCCCCAATTCAAGTTTGTTTAGGCAGTAGAGCTGTATATTTGGAGATGGGGAAGGTATCCATAACAAGATTTGCAAGGAGCGGCAGTCCAAAATTCGGTGCTCTCTCCCCATTCCTTTCGGATCTTACGGTGTATACTCTGATGTCACGTTTGGAGGGTACAGACTGCCATGTCATTGTTTACGCTGATAATCTTGCCCTAATGACAGTTGGTAAGCACCCACAAGTACTATGTGACTTAGTTCAAGGCGCGTTATGCAACGTGGACACTTGGTCCAAAGAAGCAGGCCTTAGTGTCAATTCGGCAAAACGATCACGGTTAAAGTAGACGAAAACTGTCCGGCAACAGCTTCCTTCCTTGAACGGCATCGCTCTGACTTTTTCGGAGGAAGTTAGATATCTTGTTGGTATTCTCGACAGAAAATTAACTTGGCGGCGCAATATAGAAGAACGTTGCAAGAATGGTATAAATCAGCGATAGGAAAAACGTGGGGATTGAAGCCTCACATTGTGACCTGGATGTCCAAAGCGGCTGTGCGTCCCATTCTGTTTTACGGCATCACGGTATGGTGGCAGTCCGTAGATTAATCTACAATAACAAACAAATTAGCCAAGTTTCAAAAAGTGGCGTGCATGAAGATCGTGGCAGCTTTACCATCAACGCCGACTAAAGCCCTAGCGACCTGGCTCCACTTTCTACCTGTGGACTTATATGGTAAACTACAGGCAAGCTGTAATGCTACTAGATTAAACGCGCTGACAAAATGGAGTAGCACGAGGTTTGGACACTATAGAATTTTGGAAGACTTTCCGGTAGACATCAGGGGCCTTGAATACACAGGCCCGACTACTGGATTAAGGAATCACTTACAAGGATCCACTTGCAAGGACTCTCACTTAGTTTTAGTTTCGTCTGTCAGATCTCTGCAGCGTTTTTCAAGCTGAACTTACAATGCAATAAACAAAGCTGCAAAATGGCTGATCGATTTTCTTATTAGTCTGAAGGCGGAAACTATCTTTACTGATAGCTAGGCTGCTATTAAAGCACTCCATTGTGACAAATCTACATCGAAGATTATCATGGAATGTTGACGTACTCTCAATGAACTGGCAAGATCTTAGTTACGTCACTAATGTTGTATGGGTTCCAGGCCATAAAGGCATACCGGGAAACTGTGTTGAAGATGAACTATCAAGGAAAGGAATCTCGGCATCTGTGGTGAAGAGAAAATCGAAAGCGTGGAGAACTACCTGTGCCACTGTTCCGCTTTGGCGAGGGCTCATCGAAACTGCTCCCTCTATTACTATTCTGAATGTCTGGCTGAACTGGATTCAGCCAGTATCTATGACTTTGTGCGCTTCATAAGAGCTACGAAGTGGTTCAATTTCTAAGCTAAGAGGAGGTACACATGGAGTCTCTAAAATGACATCACAACGAGCCCATGGTGGCCTAAGTGTGCCCTTTTCCTCCGAGGGATGAGGGCAGCCGAGATAACCTAACCTAACCTGCCTAAACCTTATTGTGGCTTTCTAGGGCACTGTTCTATATATTTGTTCTCAGATTTGTAGCCCACTCAGCTATTACGGCTTCGAGACCAGACTGGCATCTTCCCAGAAATACTTGTACACATAATGAATACTTATGTATGTACCAACTTTAAATTTTTCCCTCAAAAGCATACAATTTTATTTATTTCCATACCTTTACTGACATTTCTTTAAAACACAAATCTACCTTCTCTCCTCTGAATAATCATCATCATCTTCAGTGTCAGCATCGTCCTCGTCACCCACACGTATATCATAATCCGCCACCTCACCCACGCGCTGATCCAACGAGCGAGCTGCAGCTGCTGCCGCAGCAGGACCAGTAGGCCCTGTTGGTCCGGGTGGACCTGTTGGTCCTGCAGGTCCACGTTCGCCGGGAAAACCACGTCTACCACGTCGGCCGGGTGGTCCTATTGGACCCGCAATACCTGGTCGACCAGGTAAACCACGTTGTCCGGTTGGTCCAACTGGGCCAGGAGGTCCTTGAAGACCTTCGTCACCCTTGTCACCGCGATTACCCTGCAGGCCTGATTGTCCTGGTGGTCCGGTAGGACCCGGTGGGCCAGGCGTACAAAGACATTGTGCCGAGGGATATACTACGGATTGTTGACGTAAACCAAACCCGCGTTGCTCATTTTTCGTATCGGTTGCTGAAGCTAGCCGACGTTTGCCTTGGATGGTAGGTATGGCGAAAGTAGCCAGGATAAGAATGAACGCTAGATTGGAAGATAGAGATGTTTGAATTTGAAATGCTTACTGAGTTGCTATAAATTATGTTTACCGCTTATTGTATTCGTTGTGACTTTCATCTCTGAAGCTTAGCTGAACTGAAGTCAAGCGAATCAGTGGACAACTTTATATAGAGATGGAAAACCGCCATTTGAAATGATAGAATCTTTGTGCAGAAAACCAGACATTTTCGTATGTAATATAATATCTATTCCCAATTTTAACCTTTCTTTCTCCACTTAACATTTGCATAGGTTTTTTTTATTCATCTAATTTTAAGTTTTACGATGCCTATACGGTTAGTTGACCCAATTGATTGATTGATCTCTTCAAATTAATGTCTTTTGTGGAGCAAAGAACTCATAAAATTCGCACTTTAACCACCTTAGCAAAGCAACAAGCAAGCATTACTATAAAATAAGACATCGCATACCTTGACGCTGTTAAATGCTGCTCAACCATGCGGCTATCAATACTGCTGTTCGCCTGCTTTGGTACGCGTAACATACATTTTCTTAATATAAGTGGAAGGCTATATACTTTTCATCATTTTCTTTCGCAGGCTTGATCGCATTGGCAGGGTCGAATTTTGTAACACAAGTTGGCCCACCTGGTCCTCCAGGACCACCAGGCGTGCCTGGTGTCCCAGGTCCAAAGGGTGAGAAAGGTGAACGAGGAACTGATGGACGCGCTGGCTTGACTGGCGCGCAAGGACCATCCGGTCGACGCGGTCACACAGGCAGTCCTGGCCCGATAGGTCCACCAGGTGTGCCAGGTCTGCGTGGGCCACGGGGCTATGATGGCGAACGGGGACCAGAAGGGCCGACAGGGCCACCGGGACCAACTGGACCTACTGGTACTTAACAGCTTTTGATTTAGATGACTCACTATGTTTATGAATGGATTTAATAAGTAATAAATAAAGTTTTGGGTGCATAATAAACCAAACAATAAAATTAATATTTTTCTTTGGAAATTAAAATGCGGCAATTTTTAGAAAACTTTACCGCCTGTATAGAATAATATGCCAACTTCTTATTGGTCGAGAATGACTTGGTCGTAGTTTTTATCTCCTGGGTATCTCTTCGATGCTTGGTTTTAAAATACGCCATAATCTTTGGTCTTCAATTTCAATGTAAACGAAAAAATCCAGCTTTCCTTATTAGACATAATTGGACTCAGGTACACATAGTTTTTACATTCTTAATAACCCGTTCATTGATAGGACCATGACCTTTCCCTATGATCTCAGTAGTTCTGACAAAACAGAAATCTTGGATGATATCTTCTTTTCTATACTCAGCTTACATATGTTAACTAAACACTTATGGAGATTTTTGAACACACACCAGCTGAGCTTCCATGACCGTCTCGTCAGGGTGGCTAGCGTGTGGCAATAAGTCCTCATTTGCGATAGGGTTTGCCGAAAGCTCTGGGCCTTTATACAAAGCATCATAACTCATTACAACACCTGAATACCCACCAAAAGTAGCGAAGGATGCAGACTCGAGTACAGATACAGTGTCATATTTAAGCCCCCTTGGCAAGGTATCGTGCAGCGGATGATCTAATTTTCTACCTTTTCAGCACAAAATGATCTTATCTAAAAGCAGTTTCTTCAGAATAAATATAGCAAAAGGCTCGTGTTCAAGGCGAAAACACTTTTAAATTACAAAGTATTTTCTCCGATATCGCTACCGATAAGGATATTTATCGATAGCTGTGCCAAATCCCTGTCGATACATATCATAAGGTCTTTGTTAAATGTTTCGGAAATATCATTTCGATAGATACATATATGTAAAATAATATCAATAAATCAATCAAATCGTACATCCATAACCACATTGCTAATCTTACCGATAACTATATCGCGAATGTTTTCTATAAGCATACCAGTAAACAGAAATTTGCTGGCTTTAGATGCGCCTGATCATTGAATTAATTTTATTGACATTGGACTTAAATAAATCTTTAGAGTATACCGACAGTTGATCTCTAATGCATATTAACGATTTTTTATTGAAACACAAATGCCATAAAGAAATTACGTTGATACCAATATCGATAAACATGCCGATAAGTATATCGGCAAACCTGTCGATTAATAATTTCACAAACATATTGAAAGCTTTATCGATAAATGTGTCTATAAATATATTATTATACAAATCGATAACTGTGGTAGTAGCGCTATCAGTTAGTTCATCGGCTGTAGTTTGTGTGTTATTGGTGAAATCGATAAACATATCCATAAAACGCATTTTTTATTGTGATACATTTTTAAGTGTAAAATCATCAAAATGTCCCTTGGATACCTATAGAATTACACAGCTGCCCTTAGTTACTGCTTAAATTTTTTTTAGCGGTAAGATATTAAAATCAATCGCTTACATAGATCTTATATGTAAATATATTTGTAACAGAATTGCAAACTTGATTTTTGTAATTAAAGCTTAGAGAGCGCAACACATTGAAGATACCCTTAACAGAAAAAAAATAAAGACATAAAGTTCGAAAACCTCTAAAATCAAAGAGTTCTAGTTAGCTTCCAAAACAGTAATTGAGTACTCATCAGTTCAACAACGTTATATTTCATGTTTCTTATTCATCAATTTTTATCAGAAGTATTACATTGGAAATTTTAGCCATCAATGACGGCAGTCTGAGATTCGATATCTGAAATTGTTGTTACCACACTTTAGCACCTTTCAGCAAGCTTATTTTATAGCTCGAACTATACTTACTATGTGTACCAACATATGTACATCCATACATACATATGTATGGGCAGCAAGTGGGAGACGACTTAATGCGCGGTACGAGCATGAGGCAAATTATAAGAATACATATCTACATATATAAATCGATATGTGCGTTCATATACTTTGCAGGTGTATGTATGTATGTAGTAAAGACTCGTAAACTCGATTTGATGATCTGGTCAAGCGAACACTTAACACACGCGCACCCAATCAGATATGTAAGGGTATGTACGTATGTACATATATCGCCATGCGCACTACGTAAAGTTCTCGAAGTTCTTGTGTGCGTGTGCGAGGCAAGACAAACAAATATTTCGTGCTACCTTTTTTTTTAGTACCTCGTTAAAAGCCATCTCGTGTCATTTTATTACAACGCAGACCTTAAAATACTTTTTTATTATAACTTACCACGCTGCCTGTTTGAGATGTTGAATGAAGAGCGGAAATCGAGAAAGCAATCAAATTGCCGTAAGCACAACGATCACATGGCAGTCTAGTCTTCTGTAGCAAGGTAAAGGCTATCTTTATTTATTGCTATGGTTGGATAGGCAAATAGTCTGTGCGCTTATCATCAATGTCATAAAATACCAACTACAACTTCTACAAATTAATTGGAGCAAATCTTCATTTTATGAGCAGTTACAATGTCTTTCACCTGTTCGGCATCGCAGAACATTGACGGTAATCAAAAAACAACTTTTCGTACATAAATATGTATGTATATATGTAGATACTATTTGGATGTACATATAAAAGCTATTAAATTCACTCAGCGCTTCTTGATGAAATTTGAGTATCACCCAAGGCGAATTTATACAAGGTGGTGTTAATGGCGAATTTGGATTTTCAGCGCGGCGTACTTCCTAATGTCAAAATGATGTGTTTGTTGTAAACAAGGCGAATTAATATTACAACAAACACATCATTTTGACATTAAGAAGGACTGCGGCGAAAATCTAAATTCGCCAATAACACCACCTTGTATAAATTCGCCTTGGTATCACTTTGTGAGTGAGAAGGCTTCGGTGGTACGAGCATTTAGTGCGGCGGACCTTTGATGCCTAAAGCGGTGGTGCGTTACTTTACTGACATAGTGTTGGTGGTAGTTTGTCAAATGGATATTAAAGGAATATAGAACTACTTATTAAGAAAGTAGCAGTATCTATTTAAAGTTATATAATCCTTAGATATTTTAGAAAAATCTAATTTAGAATTTTTTTTTCTTAAATGAAAAGTCTGCGCAGTTATAGTGGCTAGGAACATTTAATCCACTATATGCTATGAAAAAGCTGTCTGATTGCTTATTATTTTTCTTGAAAGTAACTAAGTAGAACTAAAATCAGCCTATAAAAAAAATAACCCATTCCTCAACGGTAGAATTCCAATAGGAAGCAGGTTCTAAAATAACATGATTTCTAATGCTAAGCTGATGAGTTCAATGAGGGAAGAGATAGATGAGATGTTCACAGTTACCGATTTACTAATACTCTAAAGACCAAATATCTAGAGGATTTCTTCTAAATGCGCTTTAAAATTTCAATATTTCTATACAGGGTTATATCGCCAAAACTGCAACTCAATGTGGTCTCCTTACTAATATTATGAATGCGAAAGTGAGTTTGTTTGTTTGTAACGCTCTCACGCTTTAACTACTAAATGAAATTTTTGCACCCTTAAAATATATGATAGCGTTTATCTCCATTAAGGAGGCGTGGCACCTCCCAATCAAACGGAATTTTGCATACGGCATATCTCAAGAAGTATTTGTGGTAGATTACTGGAACTTGGTATGGAGATACATATTTAAAATCAATTCCATACCTGTTCGAAAAATGACATTAAACTTGAATTAAGGAAAATATTTATATGAATTTTGTACTACAAAGTTAAAAATGTTCTACTTTGAAAATATTTTGAAAAGGGTTGCCACCTCTTTGAAAAGTCAAATTTAAATTACTTATTCGCAAGCCATATCTATGAAAAATTAAAATATGGGGTTAAAAAACATTTAGTTTGAACACTTAGAATATAATTTACGTGCTTTACAAGGGTTGCCACATGTTTAAAAATTAAATTAAGTTAATTGAAATGCATTAAGTATTACAATATGAGTTTCAATCGAAAAGGTTTTCAAGAGGTTTTATTTCTAAACTGTACGTAGGATTGTTGGCACCTATTTCAAAAACAAAATTTTACTTGCATTAAGGGAATAAGGTTATTGGAATACACATGCATCTCAATATGGTTGTCAGACGAAAGAGATCAAACTATTTTGAAAAGACGAATTTGATTAAATTATAAAAACGTTAAAGTGTCAAACGCGAAAGTGCTTAGATATCTTTAGTTTGAACATGTAGAATTCGGAGCTATTTTCAGAAGGTTGGGACCTGTTTTAAAACTAAATTTTAAATAAAATTATTTAATAAGTTAAAAGTTAAATGAAAAATTACACCATACGACAGTAAATTTTACACACAGAAAAATTAATATATTCGCTAAACTATGCGTAAATTATAAAAAAAAACTGCGTACTTAGCTTTTCTCTCTGACGGCGGGATATTTTAAAAAGGACTTTGAAATTTAAAAAATATGATTATTTCGAAAAAAATTATTTAAAAAATTCAGTGCAATGTAGGATAACATGGCGTGAGTACATCGATTCTTTCGGGCGTTTTGAAATTTTTTCGTTTTTGTCGCACGGTGTTACAATATGGGTATCAGTCGAAATGGTCTTGAAATGGTTTTAATTATTAACTACATAAGCAGAGTTACCACCTGTTACAAAAATCAAATTCAACTTGAATTATGGGAATAAGGTAATTCAAATATGTATATACCGTAACATAGGTGTCAGATGAAGGAGGCTTCATTTCTAAACTAAATATATACGAGTAGGAGCATTGTCATTTGTTTAAAAACTCAAATTGGGTTTGAATTCAGGGAACAGGTTAATTAAAATCATAATATAAAAAAGAAGTTTAAAAACGTTTTACTTTAAAACATTTTTTTTTGGGTTGAAAATACTATGGATTTTTGGAACATTACCATTACATTACCGCAATATGAGGTGGATCCTCGAGCCACATAGAAAACAATAAAGGGCACTTGTTGTCAAGTCAAAGCGTATGCTTGCGACAAAGCAATCGTAACAACGGGTAAACACCTACCAAGATCGGGGTGGTGCTCTTCACGAGGAAATATAAAATTCCTTATTTAACGAATTCCTATCTCAACCGAGGTCAAGTAGCCTGGAGTTATTTTAGAGAGGAAGCAGGACTGAAATCAAATCATCGTAGACGGATCTTGGAAAGCCATTACCGCACTGTACGCCTGTAAGACGGCTAAAGGCTAAACATCTGGAATAAAACCACATATGTGACCTGGTCTACGGAAAGGGGGCTTAGGTGTCAAAAAATCAATTTTCACTTTTTGGTTGATTCGGATGGAAGATGATATGCTTTTTCACTTGGTGAAAAGCAGAAAATCCTAACTTGCTTAGAAGTACAAAAACGTAACTTCTTCAGTGTTACTTTTTTAAATGTTCCACACTAGCAACTTACACGATGAACTATAATAATATTTCGACCAACAACAACACTTACTGGACCAACAACAACACTTACTGGACCAACAACAACACTTACTGGACCAACAACGACACTTACTGGACGTCCGGCGCGGAGAACAATTAACGAGATAATGAGAAACTGACGAAACGAGTTGCTTACTTTTAACAGCTTTTTCACAGAAAACTAGTTTTCGCACGTAAGCTCCCTTTTCGTAGACCAGGTCACATATAAATATTACACTGGCGTTTAATAAGACGTTTTCCAGAACCAAGACAGAATGGATAAAGCGGACTGGTTCCATGTTTGTGAGGAGAGAACTATGTTCCACACCCTCTGGAAGTAAGTTTAAATCTGCCAGCGGTGGTTATCTATGGCAACAATTTTTGGCCGGTTTTAGTGCTGTCTAGGTGAACTCCCACTAAACCCCCAAACGCTATAATGGAGACCGCTCGAGACTTATAGCTACCGCCAGTTCAAAACGGCCTATCACTTTATATTCAGACAGTTAAGCTGATGTTAAATTTTCTAAATTTAACCGAAGAACATCCAAAGTTGGACTGTCAAACTGCTGGAATCTAAATGTTGCTTAACTATTGTGTGGCTGCCTGAGCACAGATTTATTCGTGGCAGCTGCATGGCTGACCAGCTAGCAAGGAAAAAGACGGAAATGTCCGTGGTCAATACGGAGATAAATTTAAGGTCAACGCACCATGAAAACTATAGAAATTTGGCCAGAAGTTGATGTAGAGTGAATCAAAGCTCGCACTCGGCTTGACCGCTTCTTTCTCAGATTAGTAGTCGTGGTAAGAAGATTATCAACTATTTGCGCCAATACTCATCTCCGTTGGCAATAAAAAGCTCTAAAATGGCACAATTGTTAAAAAAATTATAGTATCGAAAATCTTTACATTTTTCCAATCAACAAAAACTTATGGTCGAAATCTAATTCGAGTTTCCATAAGTATCATACTTCTAAAAATTCTCCACCAGCAGCTTTCAACAAAT
This sequence comes from Rhagoletis pomonella, assembly GCF_013731165.1. NCBI lineage: Eukaryota > Metazoa > Arthropoda > Insecta > Diptera > Tephritidae > Rhagoletis > Rhagoletis pomonella. The sequence continues at coordinate 41,003,561 of NW_023458559.1, read as the reverse complement.
GTCCTTCAACTATACTAATTTCCCTTATTTCCACTTTAACGCCACTTCGAAACAGTTCAAATTTCTACCTCATTAGGAAAAGCGTTAAAACTCGAGCAACAATAACTATATAAATAGCAAGTATGTAGCAACAAAGCTTGGCTGGCTAAGTTTGTGGCGGGTAGTAAGCATTTGGAATGAAGATGAAAAAAAAACAGAAAGTCATAAAAACCAAGGGAAAAGAAATGTAAAAAAAAACAACAAAGAAGAAGCTAAATCAGAAACTTTGCATAATTAAAAATTGTTTGCTGTATTTTTTGTCTTGCTGTTGAACAAGTAACGTTTCTTTTTTTTCGATTGGTATGGCTGTGTAGCTCAATAAAATCAACGAAATGCGCTTCTTTTTTTTGGTTTGAATTGAAAGAAAAAATGTAAAATGGAAAGAAAAACTGTGAGGCAAAGTAGTTATAGTAAAGCAAAGTAGCGCATTAATGGCACAAGGATCGGCATAACCACAGCTAAGCGCAAGTGAGTGCCCGCTTTAGCCACTAGGGGCAACGCTCAGACGACTCTCATAGCTATTATATCAATGGCCATTGCTTATGGGCAGCGTCATTTGCCTTTAGCCATTCAGTAGAGCTGGACAGCAAGCATACACACACATATATGTATGTATATACACACATAAACAAAATGTCCGTTTTGAATGTGCAACTTTCAGCTTTCAGCTTCCTTTTGCTTGTACAACAAGCAAAGCAGAGTGAAGTTGCCACGCCACTCCCAATCGGCGTACTTGTCATTCAATGCGGAATGCAAAAATTACACTCGTACAATTTCCAAATGAACGGAAGTGAAATTGTAAGAAAACATTGAACAAGAAAAGCAAAAAAAAAGAAAAAAACTAGACACAAAAATAACGAGAAACAAATGAAAAGGCAGCATAAATTCAAAACATTTGCATTGTGGCTAGGGAAGGTGTTTGAGCTGCGGGCGAAGCAAGCTTTCAGCAATAGCGCAAAGTAAAGCAGGAAAAAATTAACACAAGAAAGAAATAATACTGAAGAAAAATCCGAACAAAAAGCTTCAGCAAAAGAATTTTTCGCCTTCTCCCAATTGGACACGACCGACGCGTAACTTGTGATGGTATGGGGCGTATGTGGAACGTGCTAGCGGCCAGCGAGTGGTGGTCTGCTGCCGACCATTGCCAACGAAAGGAGACCAGTCATTTGGGGAAATACGTAGTGGGAAATGAGTAAAACAGAACAACAATTTCGCGCGTTATTTCCGCTAAATTAGTGTTGATTGTGGTCGTGGTGACGCTGGCGACCGAACGCAGCGCCAGTCGGCCAGTGGAAAGCAGTGTTGCATACAAAAGCAGCCACCACTAGCCAACAAAAGCAGTGCCGCCTCGGATTTTTATGACTGCTTAAGCTTTGTCCATTTCTGCTGATGCTTCGTTCCCATACCATAATTGCTGCTGCTGCTGCCGCCTGTCGTTCAGTTGTTATCCTCAATTTATGCTCGCGCCGTTATCCACCACACCAACACGGACACTATCCACATTCACTATCCTGCTGTGCTCCACACAACCGCTTTGGCGTTCTGGCGGCAACAATCCCTGTATTACTTGCTTGCTTCCATGCTTGTTTTCAATCGAAGCGACGATTCGTAGTGTTGTTATATGGAAATTCTATGAATTCCTCGAATCTGGGTTAAACGGCACTTTTCATAATTTTTAACGTCATTACAAAAGCGACGGCAATTACACGATCCTTTGACACACGGAAATTTATTGCGCTCGTGGGCAAGCGGCACTCAACGGTCGGATGGCCGGACTCTCTTGGTTGGCGAGTACTTTCCGGCATGAAATGCGATTATTTGTCGCATTTTATAGGTGGTGCAATTTTCTGCTTCGCCATTGTTGTTGTTGCAGCGCCCATTTATGTGATTATTTATTAATTTCTTAATCGGTGTGCGATTTGCTTCTCCACTTGATTGCACGCGAAGCCGCGAAGTGCACGAATGGTTGTCACTAAGTTCGATTTGGAAGCACTATAGTTGAATCTAGAATTTTAAATTTTCCAAAGTGCTCCAAATATATAAATAAATAGAGAAGTTTATTTACTTTGTGTAGTGTCAATGACGAGAATAGTCGAATCAACGACCCCGCGACTCGCTTAATCCGCAATACTGACGTCTGTCAAGGTACAATTTTGATCAGATCAACTGCGCTAATAATCCAGCTTTATATAAATGAAAGCATACAAAAGTTGTTGGATAATTCAAGGGGACATTTTTTTTCAGCTTAGGATCCAAGCAATATCAGCTGGGATCAATAAATTCCCTCCGTAGTAGTGGGTTCACACAGTACATACGTGACTACCTTACCCTCAAGGTTAATGCCTTAACCTCTCGGAACCATGAACACAGTTTCTTTTAAGTTTGTACATGTGTCTTGTGTGTGAGATCCAGATACGGAACATAAACACCAATCTATTCATCTGTCTAAAAAAGACGCAGCTAAATGAATTTCTTTGTTTTGGCAACAATCTTTACCTTGTTATTTCGTAATGCCGCAAGATCACAAGAACCTGAGTAAATTGGTACTTTCATATAAAATTTTTTGGCTCTTTTCAAGTTGATCGTGGAAGGATGCTTCAAAAACCTTGACGAAAGGAAGAAAGGCCAAGCACAATGGATTAGGCTAAAAGTCGTCGGGTACTACTGCCTTACAGCAATACTAAATACTTTAACCGTTTTTTTTACTGCGAACAAAAAATAACATCCACGCAAACGACTCAGATTGATGTCTTCTGAACTGATTCGACAGGAGGAACACACAGATGTTATTTAACGTAACAAGTACTGGGTGAACTGTTGCAGACTGCGGACTGAACATCAGCCCGAAAAAAACGGTGGCGTTTCTCTTTCTAAGGAAAACTAAAATCCCCCTATTTCAACTTCCTAATTTAAGCGGCGTAACACTGTCGCTGTCTGTCCTATGAAGGGAAATACTTGGGCGTCATGTTGAACAGGAAATTGACCCGGTAACGCAACGTAGAGGAGCTAGCCAAAAAGGCCATTACCGCCCCTACGCCTGCAAAACGACTGTAGGCAAGAAATGGGATCTTAAACCCCACATAGTTCACTGGATTTATACAGCTATGGTACGCCCTATATTATTGTACGGCGTCAGAGTCTGGTGGACATCACTGGATAAGTCGCTCGCTAATTCTATACTTACCAAGGGTCAAAGGGCGGCATGCCTGCCAATCATAGGCGCGCTGCCATCCACTTCCACCAAAGCCATGGAAACACTCGTAAACTTTTAGCCCGTAGACAATTTTGGAAGCTACAGGTGAGCTGCTTTGCAGTAGGGCTAAATGCATTGCCAAATTCGGTCACAGCAAATTTCCAACCAACTACACCGATCCGTTTAGGTCGTACAAAATACCACCGCTGAAGCTCGACATCAAGTCCTTCACTTGTATCCCTTCTATGAAGGACTCAGAGGATGACCCGCTCTGGGGCCTCGAAGATAACTCCACAGCCATCTACGTGGATGGCTCTGAACTAAATCTAAGAGTAGGGAGTGGGATACACCCAAAGGACCTCTCAAAATACCTCTGATTTAGGCTGCCAGACCACTGCAGTGTCTTCCCAGCAGAGATATCGGCCTGCCTTCAGTAACCATATACTCTGATAGCCAAGCAGCTATTTAGTCACGAAAAAAGATAGGAAAGTCCACGACGAGTTATCTGCAAAGTCCACTACCCACATTGAGTGCGTGCCAGGACACATAGACATTCGAGGTAACTGTGCAGCGGACGAGCTTGCAAGGAAGGGAGCCACCCTGTCTGACGTTAACTTTCCTCATGCGGCGGGCATGCCACTATCAACCTGCAAGATTTGGCTCAAGACACACTTCGTCTGGAAGGCAAATAAAAGATGGTCCGAAGAAGCAACGTGTGGGACGGCTCGACGCCCTATACTAAGGCTTTTAACTGGTATTATTACGGACCACTGCTTACTGAAAAGGCATGCTAGCAGAAAGGCTTGCCGTCCAATGACTTCTGCCGAAGCTGATGCGACGAGGATGTAATAGAGAGATAGAGGCGGAGCTGAAGCTTAAGACAAATTGCTTGTAGCTGCGAACATGCAACACATCTTCATTTTTGCTTTCGTCTGCAGCCTCAGACTCGTCTTCATCTTCATCTTCGCTTACACACTGTTATTAATTTTAATTCGAGTCGAAAAATGGTTGAATTATTATTTTTTGAGAAGGAAGTAAGAAAAGAAGAAGAAGCGGCATAAAATGCTTGAAAATACAGTTCTACCTTTCAGGGTTTTTATATTTGAAAATTTGGCTTGAAGCTTTACAGGTCGATTCTGGCAACTGTCTTTCAACTCACCATTCTTTCGATAGACAAAAGTCTTTCCTAAGACAATTGTCAATTCTGGCAACTATCTTGAAAGCTCTTTACTGTCTTTCAAAAACTAATTGAAACATCTGCTAATGAGGATGTCTTTGGCGTTATGCTGTTCGCCTTTTAGCAATATGTTTTTTAAAAACTAAATTTTATTAATAAAATATGTTTATTTTTCTTTTTAAAATAATAAAGATTAGTAAATAAAAGAAAATTGATTATAAAAAGTTAATTAGAAAAATTAATAAGAATAAAATTTTATTAAAAATTAAATTTGATTGAATAAAAATTTATTAAAAAAACAAACAATTAAAAAATTAATAAGATTCTAAAAATTAGATGAAATAAAAAAATATAGTTTTCATTTAAAAAAATAAAATCTAAATAAAAAAAAAGAAAATGATATTAACAAAAGTCTGACAAATTAAATTTAAATAAAGAAAAAAAAATAAAATGAGATTTCTAAAAAGTAAATGAAATTACAAAAAAAAAACATTTTTTTTCTAACACAAGAGAACCTAAAAAATCAAAATAAAATTTAACTAAAAAAGTATAAAATATATTTAAAAAAGGAAAAAATAAAACAAGTTCCTAAAAATTAAATGAAATAAATAATAATTTTTTAAAACAATAACAACCAAACCATTAAAGATAATAAATTAAGAAAAAAATTAATTAAAAAATAATACATGAAATAAGTTTCTAAAAATTAAATTTTTCAAAAATAAATAATCGGAATAGTTAAAAATACATATATTTAAAAATAGGAAGAAAATTCCGTGGCGCTAGGACTCGGAACTCGGATCTCCCGATTGGCACGCCTGTGCCTTGCCCACTCGGCCATTGCGACTGTTGAAGTAACGCGAGCTAAATAATAGTGCTTTCTCTCAAAATGGCTTTTCTCCTAGAGTGGTGAATGAGACCCCTTTTTTTCTAAGACTTTTGTGCTAGAATAACAAAAGTATTTCGAGTTACCTTGCCATCTGTCTTTCATTTGTCCTACGAAAGACTTTTTACTATCTTAGCCAGAATTTCCCTGTTACAGCGTCTTGTTTTCAACTCATATTTTTGCATTATTTTCCAATTCCATTAGTCTAGTCGTTAATTGTATTCCTTCAAACCAATTAAATTTTCATTAGTACTGCAAACAGTGTCTTGACTACCAAATCCACAATGGGCTAATGTAATAATGCTTCGCTTTTGTTGAGAAAAGGATCTTCTTTTTGAGCATTCCTTAAATTTGTATATATTAAATAATATAATTGAATGCTGTGCATGTGTGTGTGTGTGTGTGTGTATGCGTGGCCATATTTAGTTCCCAGGCACTTCAGCACTTAACGTAATTACCCAAAAAGTACCAATATATGTATTTTGTTTTCTCATAGAATTCATGTATTTACGACTTAAATACGCGACTTTTATACATGAACATAAATGGCTGACTGAAGACGGAACGAAAAACGTATAGCCGGAGGCGCATAGACACAAAGCTTAATATAAGAGCATACATATAACACAAATGAGCGCAGGAGCAGAGTTTAGCAAAAGTAGCTAATAAAATTCAATTCCGACAAGTTCATGTAATTTTCACAACCCCCGCACACACATTTGTAAATATTTACTATAGCAGGCAGACGAATGTCGAAATATAAAAACGAACACACAGCGGATAGACGAACTTATGCACATTCATAAGGAAGCTGCGGGTTTAACTTGGCTTCAATGCTAGCTGTAATGCCTTGCTTGAGGACGTGAAATGGGCAGGAAAGTAACATAAAATGAGAAATAAAATAAAAGAAAATGAAGTATATTAAAGCGCTATTTGCATGCATACGTATGTGTGTATGTATGTAAAATAGTCAGACGTTTGGCGTCTTTGCCCGCCAAAGGTATGAGTATAAGTGATTTGGGTGGCGCTTGGCGTCGCGTCTGCGCCCATTATTATAAATGCGGAACTCATGTCCAAATTAAATGGCCAAATGAATGAAAAAAATGCGCATTGCCTGAATCTGAATAGCGCGCCATAAACTTGTTACTTACTAATGCGCTATTAGGCTGCAGGTTATAGACATTGAAGTTCTTACAACTTATTCACAAGTTTGCTACTGCTGAGTATATAATATATATATGTATGTAAGGATATATATAAATCTATATGGAATTCGTGAGAGTCGAATATCTTCTAATTCTAAAGAAAGCACTATTAAAATTTCCTTTAACGAAAGTTTCATTCTCATATCATTTTTCAATCATAGATTCTTGATCAATAAAGCTGGACAAAAGATCTCTCTCAACTTGATGATAGGAACTAACGATTCTTATAAGAAAGGAGGAAGTTTGAAAGCTCCTACCACGATTGGCTTGTAAGAAATTGAAAATATCGTTTAAAAATATGCCTCAACAGCTTGCAAGAAATTAGTAAGGCAATCCACTTCATCGTCCTTCAATCAGCTGCAATTGTATGAATCAGTCGAGAAAATCATGAATACCAGATACATAACAGTCCAGTAAAATAAGGATTTTTACATATCGTCGTTTAAGGTACAAAATCGCGTACCGTCAGGCCCTTATTCATAGCATCTTTATATACAAAATTTAAGCACTTCTTTACGACACTACAGCAAAATGACAAAGAAAAGAAACCTTCTAACAGAGTTTGTTAAACTCCAAATTGATTTTAGACCGATATTTTATTCTAAAAATTTGCTTAGCATTACACGTTATACGCGCATAGTCAAAAAAAAAATACCCACCCTAATGCGCATCTATTTGGCGTCCAGTGTCATTCGTGAACACTATTTTTTTTTGCTGCCATGTCAGCTGTTTGCTCTCTTGAGACATAAAGTTAGTCCTATCACATCGCACCCATTACCTCTAAGAAATCCCGATGTTATTAAAAACTTTCTTCGGGACCATTGACCAGCCAAAAAAAAATCATATAAAACAAAACGTTTCAATATGAACTAAAACTTCAATCAGCCATTAAAGATCTCTACACTTTTATGAGTAACCGTAAAAATGGTTACAGTTATCGCTTTTATGGCACAAGCAATTGCAATATTTATTGCGAAATGATGCCAGCGCGATACAATCAGGCGCGCTGTCAAAAAAGCCAAACAACAAATTCCCGAAGCGATTGCACACTTTTTCATGCAACATCTAGTTACAAATAAGTATTTATGTTCTTTTTTTTCGCAGACAATTGTATAATCGGAAGCTGAATTTCGTGTTTTAGGCAAATTTTCATTATGAAATAGCTAAAGCGAGTCATCGGCAACACAAGCGTTGAGGCTGCATCGTGCCACAGCAATGCAATGCAATACAACGCAAGCACATTGTTGCATGCAACCAGCGAAGCTAATGAAATGAAAAGCGAATGCAAAACATGCAAAGCAGAAAAGCGATAAAGCAAAAGAGCGCCTCTGAGTAGCAAAGCGAACAAGTAGCCAGCGCAGCGCAATGTTGCTTGGGAATTTTCGGTTACAAGTATTTATTAAAACCAAAAATTTTATCGTAAAAAAGAAACACATTTAACCACCCATCATCAAACGAGCGTTGAATGACCGAAGCGTCTAGCGAGCGGCACAACGACGAATTTGAATGAGCTGCTGGCGCGGGCAGCAAAAAGCAAGAAATGTGTACATTTGCACAAAAAGCTGAATTTCATCTATGTAGGCAACTATAGCTGCAACTTTGTGCCGCAACGCGCTTAATGGCTGATGGGCTGATGTTGCAAGTTGCGCGCTTGCGCATGAAGTTGAACTTCGTTCGCTTCGTGGCAGCAGGGATCGAATGCTGCTGCGTGTGACCGCAGTTAGGCGAGCGTACGCCTCGCGGCGTCTTTTGTGAACTTAAATGCATGCACACACACACACACATACATATGTAAGCAACTATAGCAAACAAATGAAATGCAACTTGAACTAAGTGTCGGCGCGTTGTGAGTTCATGGTGATTTGGTTTTGATGCCGACAAAAGTGCAGGGAAAATTCGATAAATTTGCCACTTGGCTGATTCACAGTCGGCCTTTGCATGGGCAGCTGACACGCAAACTAGTCAAACGGGTGGCCGGTCTGGCGAGTGGAAAACACTGCAAGCACTGCAATAATCCATCCGACTTAAGCGAAGCGTATAAACCGCGCGATTAGCAACTTCGAAGCGACAACAAACTTGTAAACAATGTAATTCTGTGTACTAAGTAACCGCTGCCGAGTAGTAGATGTTGATGTTAAGTACTAACTATATATAGTTCTCAAGTTGTTAGGCTTATGGTTGGTGCACACGTTTCTCAGTTGGGCGTTAGTTCACTAGCGATAGCATTTCGTGCCCTGGAGCGGAGAGAAAGGCTGGGCGGAGGTCCGGGTAGAGAGCGAGTGAGCCACCCAGTTCTTGTGTATTGAACACAATACACAGAATATTTATCAGAGCTTTTGGTGATAGGGAGTGTATGAGATCATCTTTTGGCCAAATTGAGCCCAGATTTATTTCTCATCGCCTCGACCCAGCTTCACACTGAAGGAACAAATACAGCTCTGGCTAATTGGCCGATTCGCACAAGCGACGAAGGCTATTTAACTAGATTTCTAGCATGTGCATATGATATTCCTCAGTTTCTCCTATGGCAGATCAATAAGAGGTCTATATTTCTTCGGGTTGTAAATTAACCTTTTGGCTTTGCGAAGTCCAATTTTCAGTCATGTTCCTATTCATTCTTTCCTGAGTACTTCCCTGATCATGTTGTGATGAAGGAACGGTTCGAGACATGTGGGAATTGAGGCTACTGCTTCCCTAGCTAGCCTGTTTGCCTCCTCATTTCCTTCAATTCCTTTGAGGCGAAAGAACCACGCATACTAATTGCGAGGATCTCCTACCTAAGCGAAGAGTGAGGGTGGGAGATAATGACGGTGACGCTCGTTGTTATGGAGAGATGAAATCGGGAACGGTCAGCGGTCAGCGGTGACTCTCAGTAACGGTGCAGCGAGTGGTGAGCAGTGGTAGCACTAGTGGCACGGCGAAGCGACTGTGAGTAGCGATGAGTATACAAGCAGCGACGGTGTAGCGGCTGGTGAGCAGTCGTAGCACTAGCGGCACGACGGGGCGCTGCCAATAGCGGCGGAACAGCGTTAGCGATACAACACGTGACTCTCAGCAGCGAAGTGCAGCAGGTGATTCTCAGAGGTAGCTAATGGCTCTCAATAGTGGCAGTAGCGGCGCAGTAAATGATTCTCAGCGGCGGCGAATGGCTCTCAGCAGCTTCGTTTGGCTCTCAATAGCGGCTGCTTTCAACAGCTTCGAATCTTTTCAACGTGGACGGATTGCTCTAAATAATCCTAAACAGCTCGGAAAGCTATTTCCGGCGGCAACTGAGCGACCTAGCAAGACTCGTTGGAGCATCGTCGTCCCCATAGTTGCACACTACCTAAGTAGGGGTAGGAATGAGAGCGGCGGTGACGATTGTGGCTATGGAAGCCACATCCCGACCAGAAGAGAATGATAGACATGGCCGAAAATCGTCGCCACTTTCCTTCCTAGTCCACGAAAACCTCCAACATTGACCTTAGACCAAATTCACTAACTTCAACCCCATGAGAAACATGGTACATATTCGCTAAAACCAGAATCCCCATCTTTGGCTTACTTAAGCCCACTTGGCTCACTTCAGACCACTGCAAAAGATAAGGGATTGATAACTTTGAGATTGCCTTCAGTTTTCGGTCTTAACGTGGACTCTTTTCCCAGCCAAGGTTGGCTTGCGATCACGCGATATTTCCGATACCTTCTTTTTTCTAATCTATGATAGACTAAAATATTTGACTCGCCGACCTAAAGAAATCCATACGCGCAGCCGTTTTAAATTCTCTTGGCTACATATGTAAGTGTAGAAAAAAAATGCTGCCTATAAAAGTCGGCAACAACACGAGCCATATGTGAAATGTATGAATGGAAGAAAGACATTTGTACTTATTTCAGACTGGACAAAAAGTAACAGAAAGTATGTATGAGTGGTTGACACTGAGAATCTGAATGCAATATTTCTTTAATATATTTTTTGGTGACCGGCTTTAGGGAAACAAATTTGCAGTCCTTCGTCAAAAGTGCTGCTCCTCAATTTCCATCTCCTAGTCATGACGAGATCCGCATAACCATTAAGCCAGTCAAAACCCCTAGAACAATTGGAGCAGATGGTCTCCGTGTTTTTCAAGGCTGCTGGAATCCGTGTTTTTCAAGGCTGTCGGTGATGAGCTGATAAAAAGAATATATCGGCTTATCTGCAAAATACAGCTTGGGGAAAGTATGCCCGATCGCTGGAAACTGAAATCTCATATCCTGAGTCCTTTTCTGAAGAAGCGAGGCTGTGTTCTCTGTGCACGCTATTAAGCGATTAGAGTAAACTTGGGCTTAAAGAACGTTTTTGCCAAATGGGCAACATATATTTCGTGCTATTTTTCCCTATTATTTTGCACTGCCGAATCTATCGAAAATTTAATTTGCAATCGGACCTCAATAATTTTAATTTAATCAGGAACAAAATCTAAAATATTTTAAAAGTTTGTAGTTTGTGTTTGTTTTATTTGATGGAATCGCAGCCTGTGCGTGAGACCCAGCCTTTATTGTTTACTTACAGCTGCTAGACAAATCCCCTGCTTTGAACTGTCCAAAAAACTGCTCTCGCTTTCCCGCCATTTTGACTTCACCTCGCATTTAAATGCGCAAGCCCGACTGCTCTGGATAATTATCGCTGCTGAATTCATTTGCAATTATGCTGTTGAATAGTATACACTTTTTTCATGTATTTTTTTAGTCAGTATTAATTCGAGTTCATGCTGAACAACACGATAATTATGGTGATTAAATGTGTTAAGCTGCATAGGGGATTGGGTAGATTAGAACTCTTAATTACTTAAGTAAAGATAACGTTGATGTTTTTGACTCGCAACATGCGCTTGCATGCTATGGAAGTAACTAAAAAATGAAAGACAATGGTTTCTAAAGTTAGTTATCATGAAATATTTTTCTTACTATTTATACATACAGTTAAAAAAAAAATAATAATACACATTTATAATTTCGGAGCAGGTAATGGTTCCCACAATTGCATGTTTGATTTTTTAATACAATCAGTAGTAACTGATGAAAGTCTATTAAAATCAGATTTTTTGAAGAAAATAGCAGATTGATGCAGGAAAATCTACATCATCAGGAGTAAATTGAAATAATTTATTATTTTATAATAATAATTTTTCGACTTTTTTGAAATAATGTTTTTTCCCATATGTGAGTTTGTCATAACTTACAGCAGTACACACACAGCAAACAGCGTCCAGTTAGTATGCTAACAAAAACCTTAGCGTGTGCTCTCTTTAAAAATAAAAGAAACTTGGTAAGCTAGCTATCGAAAGTTACATATCAAACGCTGAGTCGAAGACCTATCTCGGCAGCCAGTTGGAAAACGCCTTATCTCAGAAAACTTTTCAAGAACGCCGAATTTGATTGAAGAACGCCCTGTTTTATAGTTCGGTTCAAAAACGCGCTACCTCAACATATTTTCAGTCAGATATGGCATTTTCGAACCAGCTGCTGAGATAGGTCGATCTTTCCATTCAGCCGTCGGTATATAGTTCCCGGGACGCTGCGTTTTAATCCACTTCTTTGCTGCCTGTTGGATTTTGTGCTCTTTTTTAGGTGCTTCTTCCGACTTTGATATTCATAATACTGCGGCTGGAGGCAGACATTCCTGGCACTACCTTCGCTTCTTCCCTCATTGTCTCACCGCTTATGAGTTTAATTTTATGTTGAGGAAAATTGTCTAAAACAAAATGAGGTCCGCACTGCACCCAGAAAATCACTCTGAAGCACCTAAGAGAGCTCAGTTAAGCATTTACTAAAGTTTTAAACCCAAGCTTGTGAAAATTAAGTCCGAGAGCTGTTGACCATTGAGATTGCATATGGATAAGTATAAGTTTTGTTTACTTCGCCTTTGGAAACGCAGCTAAAAACGGACAGAGGGTTACTTTATAGCTTCCGAGTGTGAATATTAGACTTCCTGATCTCTGCCTAGCAGAAAGGAATGAATTTCTCCCTCGTTGGGGGAGGGGTTGGGAATCTATTTTCTAACTAGGAACCCTAGAAACCAAAGAAAATATATGCATAAAGGTAAGCCGCACTGAAAAACAGGCGCATTTTTTAGTAGAGCTAGACAAAGTGAATTGACCTCCACAGATAAGTCCGATTGATGAGAAGATGAACTCAAAGACCTACTAGTTATGAGCACACGCCTCTTTAGTAGACCAGGAAGAAGTGGATAGGCTGCCGAACCTGAATTTTTTAAAATAGAGTTTCGAATCTATACGTCCGATATTAGGAATGTTAAACGGGTTCCATACAAAAATATTGAAAATAGCAAAAAATCCTCAATATTTTAGATGTTTTCCTTCGAGAAACTGCGTTCCTTTGAGCTATTTTAAGAAAGACACTAATCTACTATCTACTCGCATTTCCATGGTCAATAGATGACCATCAAGAAATTGCGCTTAGCACAACTTTAACTAAAACGACTCTGCCTTGTGTTATCAAAGGTTCAGGGCCTTCAAATCACTGAGACTCGACGGTATCACACTAACGGAGCTAAAAATGTTTGTGAAAATATCGTAAATAATATTTCCTTCCTGCCATTTATGTGGCCTGTAAAGATATTCACCACATTCCGAGCCTTTCAATGGTGGTACCCCTGGCGAACAGAGCCTTGTAAATATATGTCAAAGGCTTAAGGTAAATCAGCCCTCTTTCGCTTCTAAAAAGAACTTATTAATGGCTGAGTATTCTTCATTTCAAGAAAGGAATTCCCAGGGAGTTGCTGTCGCTTTCCCAACATGCCTACTACAAAGTTATTTCGGTTGCATTGGTCTTGCTCGCAGTTGAAAAGTTCATGGAGGAGTCCTTCTCGCGGAAAGTAACCTCTAATGACTTACACCCAAAGGCAAAAGCGAATTTCCTAAGTAAATAGATGGGCGATTGGTCGCAATCTTTGCCAGATTCGATTACATACTGCCAGAAATTGAGGTGGTGTCTTTACTTCGAAACGCCCTCTGATTTTTACCCTCAAAGTACACACAGTTCACTACTGGAGATGAAATCAGCCATTCTGCGGAAGTTTCTAGTAAGCCCACAACTAGTCTTCAGCTGCTTACCTTAATTTAGTAAATTCTACATTTTTCCCGTTTTGGTATAAAAAAAAAATCGCTACATGGCATCATAAAGGACGCCTCCTAACATTGGTTCAATTATGCCCTCCACTCTTACCAGATGCTATCGCATAAAACCCAACCTAACTGAATTTACCTACCCTACTTTTGTGAACAATTTCCTACCGCAGCAACATCTTCATCAGGAGCCTCCCAAACTCCACTTCATCACAATCGAGTAAATATTTTTAGAATGTAAATGATTCACATTTTTCTTAGCAAGATGCTATTACAAATATATACATACATACATACTCCTATTCATTTGAATGCCAATTTACTAACCATAAAAACAAACCAATTTAGATTAGTCGCTTTGAATTCCAAATGTAGGTATTTACACTCAATCAATATTTGTACGCCGAATTGACAAAAATTTGCGGAATTCGAAACATTTATTTACGCAATAATTTATGCACAACAACATCAGACAAAGACGAAATAAAGTCGCACACATATATACATACATATGTTTGTACATCCTTCCATATATGAAATCAAATAAACTACCGCAATTGAGGGCATTAATGATGATGGTAGCAGTGACAGGCTAAAGGACTCGCTGACTGAAGATGAATCAGTGCGCGCGAAACACTGGTAAGCAAAAGCCAAAGAAGTTGTGATGCATTCATTCAACCATTCGGAGAGAAAATTGAAATTTCGTATTAATTCAAAAACGGAAATCAAATTACAGGAATTTAAGTGGAATTCATCAGGATTGGCAAATACACACAGACATTGCAGAAGACCGTTAACAGACAGGAAGGCAGCAAAAGAAGACATTAAATAGGAGTAGAGTGAAGAGAAGGAATTTCACGCTTTTACTTTCGATCGCCTGCAGGCCGAAAAATGGGGTTGGAGTGTTTGCTTGTGTTAATGCCAGTGATGGTAGGGGCGGTTGGTAGACATTGCCGCACAGCCGTGGGCCAACACCGCCCTTATTAGGTTAACAAAATGTCTTCCTCGGCAAGCGCTGCCACTAATACGATTTAAGTAAGTGATTGTTATGTGTTTTTATATGTACATATATATATGTATGTACACATACCCTATAGCTTCATAAATATTGGCTAAAATTCTAGGGATTTCAATAAGACAGAGGGATGGGTGGTAATGGCATGTAGTAGTAGTGTAAGAAGCGTTTATGCCGGAAAATAATCTTTCGTTTATTTTATTTTGATTGGTAATGAAATGCTAAATTTCGATAGCAATTCAAACACCGCAAAAGATGCCACCGGAAAAAGCATCAGCATCAGGCAAGATAATAATAATATCAAGCCGCGATATGCCTAAACGCATACGCAAATAGTTAATGGGTCATAGGGTAAGTCTCTACGGATTTTTGAAACATCGTGGAAAAGGTGGACCTCCCTCTGGTCTGCCTGTCACTGGAAAAGTCGATGGAATAATGCAAATGGTTCAACAGGACCAGCATGCTAGCTGTCAGGAGAAAGCGGAGGCACTAAATATCAATCACCTGAATAATCTAAAAATCATATAAAAGGAGCAGGGTTTTAGAAAAAGCTCCGTGTTTGGGCATCACATGTATTAATGCAAAGAAATGTGATTAACCATCAGTGAAACTCAGCAAGTGAAAACCAACAAAATCGAACCCTTTATAAGCGAGTCATTACGGATTGAATACAAGAATAATAAGACAAGCAAGCGATCATAATCAAAGACCGACGATCCTTCACAAATGACTTCAAAGCCTGGATTTATTTGTTTGCCGTCAATCTAGGCTTTGAAGATGCACTATGTGCACCATTATAACAATGCCAGGCCACACATATTTTTGTTGAATAGGAACTGTTTTCGAACTCTAAGTGCAACCACCGTATAGCCCTGGCCTTATACCGGCTAACTTCAATTTGTTTCGGAGTCTGCTAAACTTTCTTGATGCTTAAAAATAGGCCAACCAAAGAGCGAATGAGAATCACTTGGCCAAGAGTTTCGCCGATAAACCACAGAACTTCTACCCAGATAGAATTACCCGAAAAATTACAAAAGGTCATTAATAATAATGGCCAATATGTACTTCATGAAAATTTGGTTTCAATGAAAAAAATTTATTTCAAAAATCTACCCGCGGAGACGTTTCTTATGACCCAATATACACAACAAAATCTACATACAGTGACTCAAACAAATGACCACGTGTTGATTTTTTGAATATTCGTAGTTTTTATCGAACTTCTTTTTAATTGTTATTTTTCTATAAAAATACCATCCAAGCTTTGACCAAACCCTTATAATATACAGAGCAGTTTCAAACTTTATACAAAATTAAAAAAATTTTCATTCAATTTTCAACTTTCTAATCTGAATCTTTAGAACATCTTCAGGTATGCAGTTTTATAGCCCATACTATTTTAGTCTAATGAAGTGCAAGTTTCAAACGGCTAAAAAATCCAATTTGTTTTTGAAATTCTTTTTTGTGACGGATTTTTGTACTTTTTTCCATATTCATAAGCATGAATTTCTTATGAAACAAAACGCGGTAGACAGTTAGCAACAAAATTTTAAAAAATCAACGCTAGTTTTTGAAAATTGCACCTTTTGTATAAGAAAAAAACGAAAAAGTAGTATCCAAACAAAAAAAAACTCTCAAATAAAAACGCGATTTTTTGCCGGTTGAAACTTGCACTTTATTAGACAAAAATTGTATAGACTATAAAACTACATACCCAAAAATGTTCTTAAGAGTTTAAAAAGTTGAAATTTTTGAAGAAAATTTGTTGAATTTTTCAAAATTTTGTATAAAGTTTGAAACTATGATTTATATGTATGTTTTCGGGTAAAGCTTGGACGGTATTTTTATAGAAAAATAACCACTAAAATTTAGCTCGAAAAACATTACGAATATTTAAAATACTCAACACGTGGTCATGTGTTTGAGTCACTGTATTTTATTTTTACGTGCATAGTACATAGACACTGGAATTAATGTTCAATGCCACTGCTGCAATGTCATGTCAACTGACGACAGCAAAGATCACTACAACTTACTACGATATAGTACACATGATTGTACATAAATAAACCAACAAAAAATTTCGTGGTAAAATATGCAGGAACAATCATCAGCTCCTATCGCATAGCTGCGAGTGAATCGTAGCGTACACGCAAAATGAATTAATGAAGCGCAAAAACTTCCATGTCGCAGAGATTGCGGAATTTTTTAGAAATTCGAAAAATTGGTAAACAGGCGGAAGAAGCGTTCGCATTATAGCCCTTGCATTCTCACTTAAGTAGACGTTACATGATTATAGTTTATGTCAGATCATAACATATTTGTCACGAATTGCTTACAAGCTAGTTGAGGTAATCGACGCGATGAAAATATGCGAACATGTCGAGATCTGAGTAGAAGATCGAGCTATCTCGGCAGCCAGTTTGAAAACGCCCTATCTCTGAAAACTTTGCAAGAACAAAAGCACGAGGGAGACCAAAACATAACCACAGAACGCAGAATAAAGTGGATGAAACCACGCCCTTTAAAGAACAGAGAAACGGCCAAACTAGAGGACAGTTAAATGCGACAGTGTGTGAGCATAGAAGCCGCGAAACTATATATGGAAACGGGGAACTAACAATTAGGCATATATTGGACATCAAGAGGTCTCGGTCGCATTACAACATGTCAGAAGCATAGCCAAGGAAGAAACAGGTTAAATTCGCTTCGATGGCACCTCAGAATTTCTGAACCAGTCAAGGGCAAACGAATGATGGTTTTGCCTACGAACTACCCAATGTAACCAATGAGTGCCGATAATCTGAAAACTCCCCAATATGCCAGGGTGAATGAGTGGTTCAAGGGGTATATGCATACCCTAGCTTTCTGCAGAGTCTACTTTAGGCTAGGAATTCTTCTTTCCGACTGCAAGCACGAGATGACATCCCGCTTACCTACTACTTGATGGTATTCCTTCCAACGAGCGCAAGTAAAATGAGGAACCAAACACCTGAAGGTGGAAAGTAATAAACTGATTAATCGAAGTCACCGGCCTTCGTCTTTTAGGCAGTTCGTTTGGACTTCCTAAGGACCCAGAATTGGACGAGTTGTTGCAAAGTGTAAGAGTTTACGCACAATAGATTTATTAGTCGCAGTGCTTATCTCTACAAAATATCTCTCAAAGACCAAAAAAAGAATCACATCATATTCTATGTAAAACTCCAGAGGTGATGCTATAAAAAATTGCATTACCCCCGCGAACTGAAGTAGCTTTCTTAGGACTTTTTCGCTGACCTCCGCTGAGTTCCAAATATGTTCTCCTTATAGTTTCTGTCCGTGGTATTTTAGGCACACGACACTCGAAAACTATGCACATACATTCTTCACATCGCATTTCTACCACCTCTTACTCAATTTAGTATACAAAATGACTACGTTCAGATTTCAGACAATGCTCTACCAGCAATACCTCAAGGAATCTAGAGATCTCCCGTTTTCTACCTTGCAGACTCATTGACTTATAACTATCTGCACGTCAAGAAGCAATTGCCTGACTTTCCACATTTTCTTTATAAAATTTTATTTATTTTGGAGCGAATTTCCCTCAAACCTAGTCAAATTTGGTATAGATCCAAATCGATGTGCCTTTTTCAAAGTCATTTTTCGTTATCATTTTTTTTGCATTTATTTGGATCGAAAAAATTGCCGAAAAACTTCTTTGAATGAATAACTCTGTATAATAAAGATATTATTTTCATTAAATTAAACTGAATCGATTTTATCATAAACTATAAATAGTGGTTGATCCAGAAGGATGAGGGAACTGAAACACAATTTGCAATAAATCTTGTCAATTAAAAAGCGTACAGTTTTACTCTCATCCGAAAATTTAATCTCCTTCCATCAATTTGCTCTACTATAAATGCTTTGTAGCAAGTAAATATTTTGTCTTATGGCTAACCAACAATCAACGCCATATCTTGCCATAAGCGACAACAAAGTAAACGATGGACGCTAAAATTTAATAGCCCGAGGATATTATGGGAAAAACAATTCAACTAACAATGAGTATAAATGACGAATATGCTTTACGCAATTTTGCTGACAAATTTCATTTACTTTACGACTCCCTGGAAAGTAAAATGACCATTTAATTAGAATTTATACAGAAAAAGGCGCACACAAAGGAATTGCATACACACTATGTATGTATGTATGTATGTTTATTAGACTGCATCACTCCCCATACAAAAAAAAAAATCGGCACTGTTTTTCCATTGGAATTATAAAATCTATTATATTTTAAGACGTCCACCAAAGTATTTCGGAAAAATTTTAAGATTTCAGCGAGCTGGACCGATTTGAAAATACCTCCAAAAATTGAGTTATTTATGAATAAAAATAGTTTCTTAAAGATGTTTTTTGAAAAAAATCCCCTCAAATGACAAAACGGCTTAAGCTTAAAAAATTTACATAAAAATATAAAAAAAATAACGGAATCGTAATAAGGGGATTTTTGATGCTGTTTTTTTTTAACTTTTTTTAAAGATTGGTATAAGAAAAACTTGAATAACTGAACCTAAACTCTTCCGATTTAGACTTGTGAGGTATCATTGGAAAGATATTTTCTCACCCTTTTTATTTCCTATGCTAATAAGCTCATTCAAAGGATGAAAAAGAAAGGTAGAATGAACGAACATCATTCAAAGTTGAATTAAGATGTGTTGGTATTTAAAACAAAAATTGGGATACGAATGATAAAAATAGAGGGAGATTAACTTTCTACCAAGATCCCATAAGTCTGAATCAGAATAGTTTTGGCCCAGTTATTTAAGTTTTTCGTAAATCAATCTTTGAAAAAAGTAAAAGAACAGCATCAAGAATCTCATTATAACGATTCCGTTGAAAAGATTTTTAAATATTTTTATGCAGATTTTTTGTCATCTGAGGAGACTTTTTTAAAAAAAAAACTCTATTTTTGGAGATATTTTCAAATCGGTCCAGCTCTCTTAAATCTTAATATTTTTCCGAAATATTTTGGTGGACGTCTTAAAATATAATAAATTTTGAAATCCCGGCGGAAAACCCGCAACTTTTTAAAAGGAAGAAATGAGCAGAACAAAAATGAAAGAAAAAAAATTTAATTGGTATTAAAATTTTTTTTTATAAAAAAGTGTGCAGAACCCCTATTGGGGAAAGAGATGTGTAAAAAGGAAGCATTATTGATTTTCAAAGGTAACACAACAGTAATTATTTTCAAACTTCAACTTCACCAAGTCTTTGAGCAGAAACATAAACGAAGTCATTCGGATGGTTCCAAGAAATAAAAGGAACTTGTGCTGTCATTTCAAGTTAAGGTTTAGATTCTCATACGTTCTGAATATTTCTATCGACTTTGTTTCATTAAGGGATTTTTGCCATACTCAACACATAGGAATACATAATTAAAAAAGGTGTCTCGCAGACCAGTTCAAAGTCCATATCGACGGCTGAGTGGAAGATCGACCTATCACGGCAGCCAGTTTGAAAACACGCTATCTCAGAAAATGGCTTCAGAACGACCTACTTCAGAATTTGGTGGGAGATGCCTTACTCAGAATTAGATCAAAAACCGCCCTATCTCAGAATTTGATATAGGGCGTTTTGGAAGCGGAAGATGAGATAGGGCGTTATTCAATCGAATCCTGAGATAGAGATTTTTTCAACCAAATTCTGAGATAGGGCGTTCTTTATACATTTTTTTAGATGGGGCGTTTCCGAGCCGGCTGCCGAGATAGGTCGATATTCCACTAAGCCGTCGATATAGAGAACCAAGCTACTATGAATACCATGAAAGCACTTGCTTCTGTTTAAAATTTATCCAGGAATTAGCAAAAGCTGAAGCAAATTTTTGTTATAATTTGTTGAAAAAAAAAAACCTAAAGCAAAGCCACCCTTGCCCATTTGATTAGCATGTGCTACGAAATAGTTTTTCGCATTTACTGATGAACATGTCAATTTGAGTTGTGTCACCTTTGAAGATCGTGTGCGATATATTACTATATTTCTCACCCCGGTTCAGTCCTAAGTTCAAAATTTGAATTTGCCATTTACCTATTTCTTAGCCATTTTGGTTGCAGTTTGTTTATAAATTTCTTTATTTTTTCACTTAAATACTTAGTATGACAATGGTATTTGTTATTTTCATTGTTACCCGCAATTTTTTTTAGAATTACTCAACTCGCGAATAAGTATTGCATTTCACATTCATACTTAGCTCTCTTTTTCATGAGCATTGTTTTATGCATATGGTTGATATTTCAGTATTTCCATTTACAGCTGAAAACTTTACAATCTTGCTATTCTTATTACTATTATTCTAGTAACTGTGGTTGCCTTCGTGTTGGCCGTTGTTGTAAGCTTTTATGTCGCCATTATTGCTTTTACCAACACAACTAGGATTTATTTGTTTTTGTTTGCGGCTACCGTTTTATTACAAAGGCAACTAGCTGGCTAGCCAAAGGGTTTTAGAGTTGGAGTTTAGCAGCAAAAATGAAATAGAGATGCAATGTTTCCTTCGCAGTGTTGCATTTCTAATAAAACTGAATTTCATAGGTCGTTGCACCAATTCGTACGCATACAAATATATAAACGCGACACGCACGTGAGTAAACAAAAAATGGGGAAAAAAGTGTTTATATTTATGTGTGAGATTGCATATTTCAATACTATATTGCACTTCGCTACATGCAAATAGATACATTCGCAGTGCTGGCTGGTTCTACCCTTTCTATTGCATGCAAATGCCTTCGTTTAGTTGAGGTACATATGTAGAGTACATATGTAGATCCAAACAAATTGAGGTGGATTCTCAGTTTGGCTAGTCAGATAGTAGTTTTTTTTTCACATAAAAGCTTTTAGCTCGATAGCGTCCGCCAGTGATATTTGGATATCCATAACTAGTACATATGCTGCAAAAAAACAATAATGCAGCAGCTGATGCAGGCGCAGGATATTGAACCGTCAGCTTTTATAATTGTCTGGATAAATATTAAGGGTTCAAAAATGTGGAAAAGAAATGTAGAAATGAAATGAGAGTTAACTGAATGAAGTGAAACGAAATAAAGTGAGAAAAGGTGAAATGAGTGAGGGAAAATGTAGTGAGAGGAGAATGAAAAAGAAATGAAATGAAAGAAGTGAGGGCAAATTAAATGAAATAAGGTGGAAATTAAATGAATTGAAAAATAACTGAAATAAAGTGAGACTAAATAACACCAAAAATATGACACAAGATGAAATGAGATCGAAGTGAGGAAAAATGAAAAGAGTGAGAAGAAATGAAAAGGAAACGAAGTGAAAGAAAATGAAATGAATTGAAATGACATCAAATGAACAAAATTTAAATGAAATTACATAAAATTATTTGAAACAAGATGAAATGAAATTAAAACAAATGAAATGGAACGTACAAATGAAATGAAGCGAAATGGTCAAAAATGAAAAAGAACTGAATTAAACAAACTGAGAGCAAATGAAATGAACTGAAAGTACATTAAATGAAAAAAAGTGAAATGAAGTTAGATGAAATTACATAAATAATATGGAACAAGATGAGATGAAATGAAATGAAGAGATATGATGAAGAGAAATGAAATTACATAATTCAAATTAAATTAAATATCATAACTTTAAACATAAGATTAAATGAAATAAAATGAAATTTAGGTAAGATTGAATGAAATGAAATGAAATGGAATGAAACGTAATGAAATGTAGTCAGGAGAAATATTGTGTACATATGTAATGAAATGAGAGTAAATGAAGTGAATGAAGTATAGTGAAATGAAGAAACGGGAAATGAAACAAAGTTAAATGAAAAGAAACCAAATGATATGAGATGAAAATAAGTGAGAGGATTACATAAAATTAATTAAAATAGAGTGAAGTGAAATGAAACAAGTAAGAAAGTCTAAGTTCGGGCGGAGCCGAACATTAAATACCCGGCGCAATTATTAAATATATGTTTTTCCACCTTTCCGAAAACTACCGCTACACAATAAGCCGGGGTGTATAAATTTTAAGTAAATTAGCGTGCTTAAATTTCGAAATATTGCAGTTTCAAGCATTTCTGAAATATACCGTTATATGAAAAGCGGTCGTAATTTAGTCCGATTTCAATAATTTTCAACGGTTTGCTTTTATGTGGCAAGCACAATAACCATACCGAGCTTGGTACAAATTGCTAGAACGGTTAGCGAGATACATATATGTGATCATAAGTGGGCGGTGCCACGCCCATTTTCCAAAATTGTATCATAAGCGTATTTCTTGGTAAAAAATTGTTGCCACCATCTATTTTGAATAAATTAGCTTTAATATTTACTGATTTATCGAGGATTTCGTATTTTTCTAAATTACCGTTATATGGGATGTGGGCGTGGTTATTGTCCGATTTTAAAAATTTTCGGCCATTTGGTATGTTGTAGCAGGACCAACAACTGTGCCAAGTTTGGAAGAAATTGGTGCAGCGGTTACCAAGATATACACATGTAACCATAAGTAGGCGTGGCTACGCCCATTTGCCAAAATTTTTTAATATTCTTATTTTTCGTCTAGAACTCATTGCAAATATCAATTTTGAGTGAATTATCTTCAGTAGTTACTAAAATATCGCACCTTTCGTATTTCTGAAAATTACCGTTATATGGGAGGTAGGCGTGGTTATTGTCCGATTTCGCCCATTTTCAATACCATCCGTCCCATGCCCAAAAGAAGTCCGCGTACCAAGTTTTGTTAAGATATCTCAATTTTTACTCGAGTTATCGTGTGCACAGACGGACGGACGGACGGACGGACGGACGGACGGACGGACAGACAGTCACCGCTTAATCGATTTCTCTTTTCATTCTGATCATTTATGTATACATTTGTCTATATCTATCTCGATTCGTTTTGCCTGTTACAAACAACCGTTATGTGAACAAAGTTATAATACCCTTGTGCACAAGTGCGCTCGGGTATAAAAAGGAATAAAATTATGTAAAGTGAAGTGAAGTTAAACTAAATGCAATGAAATTAACTGAGTGGAAATGAAATAAGTGATGCCTTTCAACCGTCTTAGCCAGAAATGCCGTTTCATGTTTAATTAATTTTATTTTAATTAGAAAATTTTTATTTTTATTTCATTTGATTTTTAGAATCTTATATTATTCTCTTATTTTTCTCTTTTAATTTAATTGTTAGATATTATTTTTGTAAAAGGAAAATTAAATCAAATTTAGTTTTGAGAAAAGTTTATGTGTATATATACCTTTTTTTAATTTCATTTTTTTTTTTAATTAACTCTCTTTAAATTTTTAGACTATAATGTTTTAAAACGATTTTTTTTGTTTAAATTTCATTTAATTTTTAGGAACTTATGAAATTTTTATACCTGAGCGCACTTTTGCCCAAGGGTATAATAACTTTGTTCGCATAACGGTTGTTTGTAACAGCCAAAACTAATCGAAATAGATATAGACAAATGTACTATACATAAATGCTCAGAATGAAAAAAGAAATCGATTAAGCCATGCCTGTCAGTCCGCCTGTCTGTCCGTCCGCCCGTGTACACGATAACTCGAGAAAAAATTTAGATAAATATGTCAACGAAATTTGGTAAGTAGGTTGCCCTTTATCCAAAATTTGGGATTGAAAATGGGCAAAATCGGACAATAACTACGCCCACCTCCCATATAACGGTATTTTCTAGATATGCAAGTTGTTGAAAGTTGGTACGCGAAGTAGAATTTTGGCAAAAATTAAGACAGTTATAAAATTCTGGAAAAATTGTCTGGACCCCGCCCACTTATGATGAAATTCTGTATCTCTGTAGTCCCTTTACCAACCCCCACCAAACTCGGTGCAAACATTGCTAAGGGCCTCACTAAGGAACCCGTTGAAATCAGACAAGAACCGCGCCCACCTCCCATATAACGATAATTTACAGAAATACGAAAATCGCGATAAATTTGTAACTATTTAAGCTAATTTACTCAAAATCGATATATGCTATGACCTCTTAGCAGAAAATGATTCTTAGCGAGTTTTTTGGAAAATGGGCCCACTTACGCCTACATATGTGTATCTCGGTAACCGGTTTATCAATTTCTCGGCACATTTATCAACCTTGGCGCAAAAAAGCAATATGTTAAAAATTTTTGAAATCGAACAAAAATTTTAGAAATACGAAAACTCCGATATTTCAATAACTAAAGACGCCAACTTATAAAAATATCTTAACAAGACACAAGATTATTGATTTTTGAAAAAAAAAAAAATATTTTTTTTTTCAATTAGTTTAAAAAAAATATATTATTTTTCCTTTTCTTCTATTTTTATTTTTTTTTAATTTAACTTTTAGATTACATTATGTATTTTAAAAATAAATTTATTTGTTTTAATTTCATTAAAATTTTAGGAACTTATTTATATTTTTTTTAAATTAAAGTTTCGTATAATTTTTAGCTTTTATTGTTTTGAAAATAAGCATAAATTTAAAATTTAATTTAACCCTTACAGCCGTTTTCTCCAGCAATTTAAATGGAATATGATCTTTTTATTTTCTGGCAATTTCCATTTAAAATTCAAAAATTTAAAATAATTTTCACTTAAATTACTTTCGTGGAATTGGCTGTTAGAAACTTACTTAAACTTTCTTTCTACTTTTTGTTTGTATTGTTTTAAAAAGAAAAATATTTTATTCATTTCACTTTTAGAAAACTTATTGCTAAAGACAAACAGTAAAACGCTAAGACCTCTTCGTCAGCAGATTTTTCAATTAGTCTTTCGAAAGACAGAAAGGAGCTTCAAGATAGTTTTTAGAAAGACTGTGGTGA
The DNA here is from genome assembly GCF_013731165.1 of Rhagoletis pomonella. Classification (NCBI taxonomy): domain Eukaryota; kingdom Metazoa; phylum Arthropoda; class Insecta; order Diptera; family Tephritidae; genus Rhagoletis; species Rhagoletis pomonella. The sequence goes on along the minus strand of NW_023458559.1, from coordinate 40,978,102 downwards.
GTTAAAAAACAGTTGCCAGAATTATCCTGTTATAATAACACAAATACGAGATGAAGTAAAATGAAGTGAAGTGGAAGGAAATGAAGGGAAAACAAGTGAGAGGAATTCAAAGGCAATAAAACGAAATTTAAGGAAACGAATTGTAAGACACAAGGTAAATAAATATATTAAAAGTTCAGTTAAATTACTATAATTAACTGACTTCAAATTAAATAATAAAAATTAATTAATTAATAAAAGGAAAACTATGAGAAATAAAAAATAGTAATTTTTTTGGGCTAAATGCCTTTGTAATTAAAAATTTGCATCGTCAGAAAACTCTCAATAAATTAATTTTTAAGAAGCGCTGTCCTCAGCAGTATTTTTACAAATGGTCCAATTTCTCAGAAAGCACATCTTCTTCGCATAATATAGTTCCATTTCAATTTCAAAAATATCGAATTTTATTCAGTTGTTCTTAATTTCATTTCTTATCCAATCCAGATAGGCGCCAATATGCGTATAAACACCAGCAAAACCTCTCCTCAGTGAGTATTCATAACTCAGTGTGTTCACGCCAACTAAAAAATATGACTGAACTTTCCCGATCTCCACTAAAGTCATCAACGCCCCACCCGAGTCAACTATGATGCTGTCAGCCGCATTTTTACCAGCTGCGCAGATGTGACGATCAGTCAAATTAATCCCAGCCGTAGTCGAATATTGGATCATGCATGCTGTCAAATTTTGCACCGCAAGAGAAGACTTCATTTTAAAACTGTTTATTTCACTCGTGCTCTTTGCGCCCCAACCGGCAACGTACATAGTGGTGCCTGCCAACGGATACGCAAGGTGGCTACTGCCGAAAAGCAAACATATCGGACTAATGAAGCGAGTAAATGAAACTACTTCAGCTAAGCGCAGCAGTGCTAAGTCGTTATTCGTCGAATTGTATTTTGGATGAGTAATCAACTTTTCTACAGCCACATCATGTTGTGTGGGTGCGCAGAGTTCGTGTTCGGCATTTTTACTTTGACAATCCTTACTCACTTGAGTAGCCCATTCACCCAAGCGTACGCCAGTTAACTTACTAATACCAGCTTCCTGTTCAAGACAATGCGCAGCGGTGAGCACAAAATGCTCGTGGATTAGCGTACCGCCACAGGGAAAACTGAGTTGACCTCTTGCTGCGGGAAAGAAAAGAGAATGACCAGCTGTTATTGTGGTATTACTGAAATAACAATCTCTAAATTACGATTAGTGTAGACGAGCAATGCCGTCCAGGGATATTCATCGATATCTGTTGTTGTGGTAGCAGTATCATCGGTATTATTTTCTACTAATACTTTTCCGCAATATGGAGGCAGCGGTAAGAATGTATCTTCAGTCATTGAAATATCGGGACAGCAAACCTAGTAAATATTGTGTAAACTTTTAATACATATATATATATAAGAAAGCTTTCAGCTTTATTACTTACCATCGGAAATCTATCTGCATCTGCACAAAAACTGGCACGCAAGTATTGCATATCATTCTCGAAAAACTCATTTTTGTGCATTATTTTCATTAAAGATTTGCACTGAATGAGGGATAAGCAAATACCAGCCACTTGATTGGGAGTTTCGCATTTTCTCTCCTCCAGAGCAGCTTCTGGTTGAAGTGTAGATAAAATTTAAACTCATTTCCAAGGCTTAGCCAAGATTAAAATATTAAGGTACCTGTTGTAGTAGTTCTCACCTCTTCTTCCACTATCTCTAACGTTTTGGGGCAACAAACCTATAAAGAAATTTTGGTTTTAAACACAATTACGCCATTTTGTTCACTGGCTGTGTAACATATAAGATAGTTGCAAGTTTTGAAAGACCGTAGGTAAGATACGTGTGTGTGAAAGTTGTTTTGTTTATGCTGGCACGAAAGTCATACAAAAAAGCTTTCTTGGCAACTTTCACTGTGAAAGGGCTTTGGATGACTCAGAGAATACCGCTATTGTTCTTTTTTAATTTTATTGCCTTTGGTTTTTATATACTTAGGCCCATTTTCTCGGATGCCTGTTCAATTTATTTTCCCGCTGAACGCGTCGACTGCTTTATCGTTCGCATGCAAATAACAAGCAGTCATAACGATGTTTACTGGGATGATAAATTTAACAGGCTGTCGAGAAAACGGCCTTAGATTTTATTGATGTAATTAATGGTTATTATTTTTTTCTCAATTTCATTTAGTTTTCAGAAACTTATTTTATTTATTTTTAATTATTATTTTTTCTTTTAATTTAATTTCCCTTTACTTTTATATTCTTTCAATTTCACATAATTTTTAGAAACTTATTTTATTTTTTCCCCGTTTTTTATAAAATATTTATTTTTGTAATTTTTTATGTTATTGTCTGTAAAGAAAACATTTTTATTTTAATTTTGAGAAACTGATTTTATATTGATATTTTTTTTTAATTTTATTGTTTTTGCTCTTTTAGTGTTTAGATTTTATTATTTTAAAACGAAAAATATACTTATTTTTTTTTTCTTTTGATGCAATTTTCTTTAAATCTTTAGATTTTACTCTTTAAAATTTATTTTTTTTATTTAATTTTTATTCTTTTAATAAATTTTTTTCTGTTGTTAATTAAATTTTCTCATATTTCTTATTATTTTTAAATTTTAGTTTTTAAGTATGCGTTTTGCCACAAGGCAAACAGAATAACGCCAAGGCCTCCTCGCTAGCAGATCGTTCAATTAGTCTTTCGATGACAGGTATTTGCCAGAACCTGATAACCTATTAGGGATGGAAACCGAAATTTCCAAGGTGTACCCCATTTTTATCAGGCATTTTGTCTAAATTTAGGTAGGTAAATGTTTCTTAAATATAAATAGGTATGTATTTTGAGGTGTATATATTAAAAAAAACCGATAACGTATTCACTTTTTAAATCATATTAAACTCATTTGGCTGTAAAAAGACAAAACAATGTTTTAGAAAAGGAGAATCACTCTCCTCCACGTTCTTCGATCTGAAGATTATATCTCTCTGGTAAAATGAACTACAGTTGCGTTTCTTTAACCACCAGTTGGTATCATTTGTTTCCGCCACCTCAAAGAATGGAGGCTAAACAAGTTTCCCTAACCAAAATATTGTTGAAATGTAAATAAAAATAAGAATTTATTTCCTGAAATGTTATTTTGCTACGTTCCTAATGTACCTAAAGTGGTGTTATTGTTCTAGATATCGTTTAGCACATCGCTAATCGAGCAGCTGACGGAGTGTGAACACCAAAAAGCGGTAGCTCAATCAAGGTAAAGCTAGACGAACAGCTTTAGTTAAACAGTTCACTCGGATACCACACAAGCCCATGGTGATGCCTAGTAGAGGATTTACCCACACCTCTCTCTGTACATACTTATGTCCTTAAACCTTAGTGAAGTTTTCGAACAATTGGGCCGCTTTTTCTATAATGCGTGGCACGCGCGTTGAAATAGCTTGATGGACCTCATCTTTACAGCTCTACAGAAATCGTCACGCGTTGCTCAAATACTGGCAATCAAGTGATCAATTGTCCAGTATTCCGGTTAGAATCAAACTAGTATTTTAATATCTAGTGGTCTGAATAAATATTATAGGAACTAAAAATTTTAAGAATTTCAACTATTTCTTTGTACTTAGTGTATGCATACCTTTCCAATACACACAAAATACCAAACAAGTAAGAAACAACTCTTTGAGTAAGCAGTACTTACTCTCACTTCCTCTGAATTTGGGCTCTCACATTCGCATTCTGCTAAATATTGTAACTCTTCTTGGGTTAGGCTTTCTTTTTGATGAAGTTTTAATAAAGAATTGCAATTTTCCAAAGCTATACAGTCACCAAGTGCGCCATTTGGAGTTACGCATGTTTCATTGGCGGGGACTGAAAGTAAATTTCGTTACAAATGTGAAATTGGACTTTGAAGTATTTTTATTACCTTCAATTCCAGTTCCATTTTCTGTTCCAATTTCAATTTTGGTTGTGGTTGTTTCTGCTTGCGCTAGTGGTACTTCCAGCTTTGGGCAACATATCTAATAGTTATTTTGATTAGTTAATCAAGTTTCCACTTAAGAAAAGTTTTCAACAATCACTTACCAAAGGAACTTTGTTGTCATATCCACATTGATTAGCTCGCAACAAAACTATTTCAGCTTGTGTTGGATTGACTTTTAATACTATATTCATCATAACGCTGCAATTCTGTACTGGTATACACTCACCAACCATCTCGAATGATGTTACGCAGGATGGAAATGAGGTAACTGAAAATTAGATGGTAATTAAAAGTTTGCATACTTACTTAAGCTGGAGATTCGCATAATTTTTAAAATTAATATTAAATACTTAACACCACTTGAAGGCGGTATATGGCCAATACGTGGACAGAAAACGAACAGCTGCGTTTACCGCTACCGGGACATGGAGACACAATGACAAAGGAAAATTCAAAGATATAGACTCTTTATCGTTGTCAAAGATAAAGATAAAGATAAAGATAAAGATAAAGATAAAGATAAAGA
>NW_023458559.1:40966760-40973571 GCF_013731165.1 Rhagoletis pomonella | reverse complement strand
AAGATAAAGATAAAGATAAAGATAAAGATAAAGATAAAGATAAAGATGAGAATTAAGATTGAGATTAAGACTTAGATAATTTTTCAAATAACAAAACAACTATCAAATTTATACTAAAAAAGAGAATAAAAATAAAGCGGATGTGAAAAAAATTACAGGTAGATAATTATTTAGCAAACTTCTTCCTTTCTGGAACTTTTTCTATGAAGGTTCCCTTACTTGTACTTGTTACCGAATGTATCATAAACTAACATCCACCTTTGGTTGATGAAGTTAATCGAATAACGAACGAGTTCGGACACAAGTAACCAGTTCTTTAAGCACACAAGTTGTGAAGTGACTTATGCCACTTTCAAAATAAACAAGTATTTTGATTAGTTTAAACAAAAAAGTTCTATTTAAAAAAAAAAAATTTAACAAACGGAGCTAAATAAATTTCAAAACCCATACCTTTTTTAATTTTCTGCTCTTCGTCATCTTTACTCGATGTCTTCGGACAGCAAATCTACATACATATGTGCGTAGTAATTAAATTGAAAGTCAGTTTAATAAATTCAAAATTGAGGAAATAGAAGTATAACTCACTTGAGACTCTCCTGTTTCACATTCGCTTCGCCGTACGAATAACAATTCAGCCGCCGTTAATTGCTCTTTTTGAAAAAGGTAACTCAAGGCATTGCAATCATCTATGGCTATACACTCGCCTGCTAGTCCGTCTGGTGTTTGACATGTTGCAATATCGTGAACTATTGAAAATACATACATACACAACTTTTTTAGAAGCGAATCAGGGAAGAAATAAGATTCAGAGTTCTTTAAAATTTGTTTGCATTGCAAAAAATTTGTTTCTTCATAATATAATAAATGTCTATCCTCTATATCTATTTGAACAATATAGTGCCACCATCAGCGCAAAAGGCCCTATACCACAATTTTAAATTTGTACCTAAGAAGCCAGAAAACTTTTTACATTTTCCTAGATAATGTATGGCTCTTAATTTTGGTATATGAGCATATTTGATAGAAAACTAACAAAATATATAAACAAAAGTATTTCCGAAAAGATGATATAGGACATTTTGCATTGAAGGTGACGATTTGTATGTATGTATCTCAGTAGGTACGTACTTTCATCGAAGATTGCACGAACTTTTGGTTTTGGCGCAATGTCCAATGCCTTCAGTTTTGGACAACAAACCTGCGGATAAATTCGAAATAAGAAATCCATTACCTAATGTATCAACTTCTTGCTCCGCCCATTTATTTACTCACATATCTGCTATCGACTTCATTTCCGCATTTGCTGCCTCTCAAAAATGCTATTTCTGCTTGCGTTATATCCTTTTTCAAAGCCAGATTATACAAAAGCCGACATTCTTCTATGACTACACAATTACCTTCTTCTCCATTTGGTGTGTGACATAGTTGGGTAGCTACTTCATTTTGGGCTTCTGCACAGCAAACCTAAAAATTAAGAAAATTACCAAAAAATATTCTTAAGTGCTTTTAACTGTCAAAAATTCACTTAAGTAATTTTTACACACAAGTGGACTATTATTTGCGACTCCACATTGACTTCTGCGTAAAAAGTCTGCATTCTCTTCCGTTTGCGGATTCTTGGCAAGATTATAAAGGCTCTCGCAGGCAACAAGTAATTTGCAGCTTCCAATTGAGCCATTTGGGGTCTCACATTGCACAAAATCTAAAATATGTATCTGTACATTATAATTATCTTGTCTTTCAGTTAAAGTCATCTAAAAAAGACAAATCTGTTTGCCACAGACATAACCACTTCTATTGAAGTCCTTTCAATGACACTTATTCTCACCGCAATTAACTCTTACGAAGAGCAGATTTAGACAGCACAAACATGCTAATCCTACACTGGCTAGATTATCCATTTTTTACAGAAATTTTAGCGCTATACTTCCGCCGCTTTTAGTTCACTCTACGCTGCCTTTGAAAACTAACTGCTATGTGATTCCGACTTTATTTTTTAATTTGTAATATTTTTATTATTTCAAGCGCTGTGTTTATATTTCGCGCAACTGTTTCTTATCAATTAAAAGAAATTTATGAATAATGCGCAACTGTTCCTACTTATCGTTGAATTCATTGTATTGGAAAAATAACCAAGCCCCTTTGCTTGCTTGCACGCATGTATGTGCATTAGGGTGGTAAAAAAGTAAAGTCGGAATTTTAATGCTCTCACCCCCTAGGATTGTTCTACACCGAAAAACATTATACCCCTGTTTTTTTTAATCAAAAACTATTTGGAGGTCGCTTAAAGCGCTCAATGTACTTTATATGGGAAAAAGAGTTCTGAATATTTTTCGATGGAAAAACTTCCTTTCTCTTCAAGAGACTTCCAATAACAATACTCAATACGACCCCTAAAAACCTCTAATGGGTCCTCCATTGCATTTTTGGAGGTTTTCAGGGGTCCTATAAAAAATAGTTTATAATAGAAAATGGTTAAAAAAAACAATTGCGTTCAAAGTACACCATTTCTACGAAAACTTGATTTTTTCCCATATCAAATATGTACATGGAAAACCTTGATCGCATTGAGCGACCTCTAAATGTTTTTTTATTTGGAAATAAGAAAACAGTGGTAAAGCGTTAAAATTTCGACTTTGCTTTTACATGTATTTTTGGACCACCCTAATGTGCATACATACATACATATGTACCATAAGTAAATAGATGTATGTATGTATTTAGGTGGATGCCGCATTCAAATTGCTACTCAATTCCGGAAAAGTTTCTTTTTATTAGCTTTGAAGGAAAATACCAGTATTTAGATTAAAAATAAAATGCAAAAAAATGCATGTTGCTTATACCACATAGAACGGTGTTCTAATGCAACCTTCTGGAAAGTTTAGCCGTAAGCTCTAGAAGAAATTTTGTAACTAACTATTTACTGTTATTGTTCTTCTACTCCTTATTTGGCAGTATAATAATTTGTGGCCTCGGGCCAGAATCAGAAAGCTTCATCGAGTGGCTTTTTCCGATGTGCGCTTAAAGCAAATTCTGAAATTAATTTTTGATAACTCAAAAAGTGAACATAATTTTTTGTCGTTTAAAACTGGACATAATTTTCGGTCATATAAAAACTGGTCATCATTTTCGGTCACATAAAAATGGGTATACATTTTTTGGTCATAGAAAAAGAGGACCTTAATTTTTGCTTATTTAAAAACAAGACAAACATTTTTGGTCATAGAAAAACAGAACATAACTTTCTGAAATTTTAGAAACTTGACATAATTTGGTCATACCAAAACTGAATCGCTTTATGAAAACGATTTTTTTGTTACTTAAAAATTGGGCATAATTTTTCTCTGGCTTAAAAATTTTACATTAAATACAAAATAAAAAAAGACATAAATTTTTGTTATTAAAAAGCGGGGCATAAATTTCTGATATTTTAAAAACTGGACATAAATGTTTGGTTATTTTTTAATTTAACAAAATAAAAACAAGACATAAATTTTTGTCATGAAAAAACAGGCAATACATTTCTGGCATTTTAAAACCTGGACACAAACTTTTGGTTATGTCAAAACTGAAGAAAAATGTTTGGTCGCTTTATAAAAGCTATTCGTATTTTACTCATTAAAGCCCTTCCTACACTTCTCAGCTCGCAAGACTCACATTTTTGGCAAAATGGTCCCATTCCAACAGAATTTTCTCTGAGCCTCCGCTTTGACGCCGCTTTCTCTACTTGCTATAGGCATCCACTTTATCGAAAGTACTGCTACGTTATCAAAGCAATTTTATGCACTGTATGCGGATACATTTTATTAATACGAAAAAACCGTAGTAGACTAAGAGATACAGAAGCAGATAACTTGTAAATATTGTACAAATAATAAAAATATATATATATTCAAAAACTATTTCGCAATAGTCTCCTCGATCCACTGCAGATAAGCTCCAACACGTGTATAAATGCCACGCGTCCTCGTATGTCCACAATTGCTAGTGCCAAACGAAACCAAACCAATCAAATGATAAGCCACTTTGCCATTCTGTGTCTCCAGTAGCATAAGTGGCCCACCAGAATCACCATGACAGGAGTCGGCACCAATTCCAGCCGCGCATATTTGCTTATCACCAATTGTTATTCGACTACGCAAGTTATTTAAACCACACTGAGTGGCAGTCATAACTGTGACAATTGTTTTTAATTTTATTTCACTATGTGCGCTCCTTTCAGTTGCTCCCCAACCGACAATTTCCGCTGCGGCACCTTCATATCTCGCCGCTTGCTGACTCGCCGTCAAAGGTAGGCATATGGGGCTTATAAAATCTGTATAATCCACGCTTTCTGCTAGACGCAACAAAGCTATATCATTTACTTTAGAACCGCTGTTGTATTGCGGATGAATTGTTGTTGTCTGCACATCGATATCACGATGCGCTGGCGCACAAAATGTATTGCCATTATTGTCATATTCACAGTCCGGCGTCGTTCTGGTATTCCATTCACCCAAACGCACACCAGTGAGATGCCAATCTTTCGGCAGATCACGTTCGGCTATACAATGGGCTGCGGTGAGTATGAAATTTGTGTTAATGAGAGAACCGCCGCATAGAAAAGCTAAGTCGTCATCGCCTGCAAAGTTATAGTTAATGAGTTTGGAGATGTATTTCTTTTTTTAAAGTTTAGCAGTGCCTACTATTGGTATAAAGCAGCAGTGCTGTCCAGGGATATTCGTCGATACTGGTTTCATTACCACCAAATATACGATTTCCTATATTAGCTCTGCCACACGCTGGTGGGGATGGTAAGCCCATTTGATTTGCCGGTGCAACGGTGTAGTTTTTCTGAAAATTGTATATTGTTAGAAAGTCGCCGAATTTTTTTTTCTAAAATTTAACTAAATATGTAACTAACTAGATTTCTGTTCACCAAACATCTGTTATAAAAAATTTACACAGGTTCTGTTTGTGCGCTGGGTATGGGACCTGCCACTTAAAATTAACTCCTAATGTAAACTAAGAAAAAGCTTCGGATTAGACCCCCTTATTTTCGAAACGATCACGGTGAATGCTTTAAGGACTATCATCTGCAATATCTGGACCCTTAATGAGGAAGGTGTCTCTGCTCGGCCATCTAAGAATTGCTTTTGACGTGGCAAGGCAAGAAAATCCATGGGAACCTGCAACGTCTACTCTAGCTGCCATGCAAAGGAACGCAAATTGGGTGTTGTATCTGTGACGGGAAAGATACTTTATCGCCAAGTAGTGTCATTCAATCCGGTCAGCGAGGTTGTCACAACAACCAGCATCAAAGCGAGGTTCTTCAACATCTTCCAAAGCTACTTTTTTATGAGATCTAAAAGCATCCGCGGCACGTTGACAATTTTGATGCCAGGGTGGGAAAGGCGAGATCTTTGGTCCTACTTTCAGAAAATTCGGTTTCCACCACGCAACGTCCGACAGCAGATTTATACTGATTGACTTGGCCGTGGTAGCCTATAGCACTAGGTTTCAGTATAAAAGAACTAAAGGTGGCTCCAAATCAAAAGACGGCAAACGAAGTAGACCATGTTGTGATAGACGGAAGGCACGTTTTCAGTATTCTAGACGTACGTGTGATTTAAACGCTAAACAGCGATTAGGGCCACTATCTTTTTACAGCTATGACACGCACATGTCTTTATTCACCACAAAATGTTCTACAGAGAGTACAAGAAAGTCCCGATGTGGAATAGCTGCGATCACAACCAGCATATTCACCAGCCCTCACTGCTCGCAGAGAGCGCTCTTCAACAAACTAACATATGTATGTGAATAAGGATCCACACTTCCTACCTGAAGAGTCATGTTGCGATCCGGCGAAAATCAAGCTATGTAAGACCGATATAGAAGAGAGACGCAAGACGTATTTTCTGTAATAAAAAGAGATATAGGTCGAAATCCCTGAGTGCTAAGAGCTAGAAATGCTGGCCCATAGAAAATTTTATCACAAAATTAGGCGACTTACGGAAGCTTTCAAGACCAGAGAAAAATTCTGTCAGATCAACCACGAGAACCAAGTGACCCATAACATTATGGACGGAACATTTTGCAAATCGATAATGACGGAGTCAATATACCATCGCCCGACAAAACTATAACATCCGATTGGAATACAACCAATCCCCAGAGATATATGCCAACCACCTCGGGTTCAACCTTCTGAACTGAACCGCCAAGTCTGCAAGGAACATTCGCGATAGAAGGATCAACACACAACGTCATCGACAAAGGGACGATATCGACAGTACGAAAATAATATGCCTATCTGCCGCGATTCGTGAATTTCGGATCCACGCAAAACCAGTGCGGCTTCCTCAAGCGCCATTCGATGCCAAACGGCTCAATCGGCCTCAAATCACTTAAACAATTACAGCGCTAAAAAAGAAGAGGAAGAATTAGACTTCAAAACTACGGGGATTTTTAACCAAAGTAATGTGCTAGAAATTTAAAATTATGATGAGGTGTTGTGAGGGGACTAGTTACATCAGAAATATTGAAAAGCTTTATTGCAATAGTTATAAACGATCCGTACCTTATCAATGATATTTTCTGTGACAATTTCATTCTGTCCCTCCTCTGTAGAATTGGTGATTGCATAATTAGGAGACATACTCCCCGCTTCCATTGTTACGCCTTCGAAACTATCATCAGCTTTTGATAGGGGACAGCACACCTGGCGGCAGAATAGGTCAGTTATTAAAAATAAATCAACTTTTTAATAGTTGAGTCATTCACCAAAACATTTCTTTTAGCATATCCGCATTTACTGTGTATTAAAAAA
>NW_023458559.1:40940701-40966750 GCF_013731165.1 Rhagoletis pomonella | reverse complement strand
AAAAAATCCAAACATGCGTACCCAGCAACATTCATACATATGTACGCTAGGGTGGTCCAAAAATGCATGTGAAAAATTAAAGTCGGAAGTAGGATTGTTCTGTACCGAAAAAATATACCCTTATTTTTTTATTTTGATATCAAAAAATGTTTAGAGGTCTCTCAAGCTCCATGTATTTTTTATGGAGAAAAAACAGCTTTTCGTAGAAATGGTATAGACCAGTAAAAAATCAATATTTTTCTACCAGAAAACTCTGCGTATCTACAGGAGACTCCCAATAATAATACCCAATTGCTTATTTAACCATTTTTTTATTGCAACTATAATTTATAGGTCCGCCAAAAACCCCGAAAAATGCAATGCGGCGACCATTAAAAAATTGTTAAATAAACAATTAGGTATTATTATTGAAAGCCTCATGAAGAGAACCAAAGTTTTCCGATCGAAAAATATTGACCTTCAAGAATTCTATACCATTTCTACGAAAAAATATATTTTGCCCATATAAAAATACATGGAAAACTTTGAGAGCTTTGAGCGACCTCTAAATATTTTTTGATTTCAAAATAAAAAATAGAGGCATACTTTTTTTCAATATAGAACTATCCTAGGGGGTGAGAGCAGTACAATTCCGACATTACTGTTTTTGGACCACCCTAATGTACACACATGTGTATAAAACAACCACTTAAGTGAGTTTGTGCATTCAACTCTATTAAATTAAAACACTTTACAGCTTTTACCACTTTGATTCAATTTATTAAGTGCATAACAATTAAATATTTGTAAGCAACATTTATCCTTACAGTGAAAGAGAAGCGAGCGCTCAATAAGTTGGAATAATATGTACTTACATATATATATACGCACCAGATGAGTGTGTTTAGCTTAGTGAAATGTGTCAATTTTGCTTCGAAGCATCAACGGATGTAAGTAAACTGTATGCAGCTCTACAAATACATGCATACGTACATATGTTTGTATATACTCGCTTTTATTATATATGCATAGTGCCAATAACAAAAAAACACATTTATGCTTATCTATGAATTTGCTATTTTTTACATTTGCGATTTGCATTTTCTACCACAAAATCATAAACCTTTCTGCACTACAACAACGCCTATTATTACGCTTACTTAACTGGCTGATGCAACATTGTTGCTGCAACATAATACTTTCCATGTTGCTTTTATGCATGGATACGTGGAGGAAACCAAGCGAATACATACATACATAAATATGCACACGTAGGTAATACACATTACGCATGGAAGCATATACATACATACATAGGTACATTGGTGTTGTACTTTAAGGATTTGTTGCATTTACAAGTGATTATAAACATGACTATTATTGTTGTCATTATTATTATTATTGCAACTATACATAAACCGACTGCTGCTGGTATCATCGTTACTGCTCCTGCAATGCTGTTCAATTCTATTATTATCTGCTTTTTGTTATATGCTAAGCAGCTCAATGGTATGCAATATATTAATACATATGTATGTATGTATGTGCATTAGGGTGCATCAATCACCATACAAAAAATAAAAAATAAAAAAAATCGGTACCGTAGTATTTCGATTACGGATCTGTATACCGTTTTTCTAGAACAGGTAATTTTGCCAATATATTTTCATTTAAAGTTTAAATCGCGTATGAAAAAATTTAACTTTATCATTGAAAATGTTACTCATACGCCACGTACGAGTAGGTCATTGTACATAGCGTATGAGTAACATTCTTTCCTGCTTATACATATGTATTCCATAGACAAAAGAACTTTAATTTTTTTATTTATCTATCGATTTTCTTCATTAGTAACATGGTTTCGTTGTATAAGAATAGGTGTTAATACAAATAAAACAAATTTATAAAACATATGTTTATTTTTTAATTTTGTCCCTGTTGAGACTTAATTTTTTTTCATAAAATAAAAATATCTTGGGAAAATTATCTAGTCTGGCAAAACGCTGTACAGATCCATAATCTACCAAACAATATTAAGTTCATGTGTTTCCGCATTTTTTTGTGCCATTTCTAAACTTTAGATATTCCATACAGTGTAATAGAAGAGAAGGAGCTTAAAAGATCTGCAAAGCAAAACTAAAAAAATTGAATCAACGGAATCAAAATAATGAAATCTTAGGAGGTATTTTCAAATCGGTCTAGCTCACGTAAATCTTAAAATATTTGCGAAAAAATTTAGCCGAAGTCTTAGAATATAATAAATTTTATAATTCCGATGGGAAAACCGCAACTTATTTTGGAAATGGACCCTAATGTAAATTTTATTTGTAAATATATATGGAAATGTTACCTTACCCCTCAATGAACTCTTTGCTCACACACCGGAAAATAACACTGATTTTTACTAAAAAAATTTTTGGCTTCAGAGTACTTTAAGTTGATAAATTATTTTACTTTCCGTGAACCTTAGCTTCGCTTCCGAAATATTTTAACATAATTAATTGTTGTCCTTGAAGTTAACTTAAGCATTTCGCGTTGAGAAATAAATTTCAATTCATTTTTATGATCAAATTTCACTTACGCGACATTTTAGACCACCACCTCACAAACCATTTAGTTATGTTGCTTGTACCCCCCTATAACAGGAACCTCCTTGTAGTGGCAGATAAATTTCTCTGAAAATCTCAGTCTAAACTCTCTGCGACTTTCTATTCTCAGTGCCGAATCACGGTGTCTGAGCCAAGCCAAGGATCAGTCTGACTGGAATGTGCCTTGACTAAGCTGAAAACGCATACAAAGTGCTTCGGATATCGGATGATCTCTGGCCGAAAACAGCAGATCTTTGCCTGGGCGTACGACCTCTTTTTTTCACCAAACTTGGCTCCAGTAAGTGCGCTCACCTTAACCAACCAAATAGTGTCTGGGGCGCCAAAAAAAGGAAAATAAAATTCGCGGGCTTTACTTCTTTTTCTTATTTCCGAATTCAGACGGTCTGAAAATATTAGTGTGTGCACGCTCATTACTTTAATCAGAGAATATACTGCAAACTGCAATTTTATTTTTAAAATTTTAATAAAGCAAGGATATCTCACGGAATAAGTGAGTGGACAAAAACTATACAACGGTAATCATGGCCGAAATATGATTGAAAAATACACACAATGAATGCTTCTAGCCATTGTACTCATCCCGCTTTTGTGAAATCCTGGCTTTTTTAAATGTTCTACTAATTAAGGGGATAGAGTCAATGCTACGGGCTCGACTTTCTCACCTTAGAGTCTCCTTCATAGATGACATTTTTTCCAATAGTAGTTTGGTAGCTTTATTTGTCGTACCATTCGTTTCACCACAGGAAGATTACGAAGACAAGCAATTTTGCTTCTGATCACACGAGTAAAAAAGGGAATTATCTGGAATATATCAGAGCGGTAAGGGATCAGATTTCTCTGTATAAAAGGGAGTTTTTTGTAAACCGAGTCAATTAAACTATGTGTTTGCTTTTGTCTTTTATCAGTGATTAGTTTTAGAATGTTCGCGCGCGCATCCCTACTTTCTAAAAATAACAAGACTGCATGCAAATCGCAAACTGCAAGATTGCATTCATGTTTACCATGCACTTAAATACAAACGTACGCATGCGAGTATATGTACATGTGTATGCATATGAATGGGTTTAGTTACATATTGAATATTATTTACATTACTATTACAACCGAGTGCTTACAAATGTATCTAGGTATATATATATTTATGATGAGGTCTGCATATTCGATGGCATAATTGGTTGATGATATAATTATTTACTTGGTCGACAACCCCATTAAGGCTGGGCAACCCTCATTTAACTTACCAAATACACTGCTCCTTGGTTGAATAGTAAATATATTTGAACTGAAGCATGTAGAGTTTATCCTTTCAAGCACAAGGCATGTGTACATAAATAACTACATACACTATTTATATAGATTTATTTATTTGCTGTGTTCATGTTTTGCTATTTACCTACAACTATTTATTTAGATCTGTGGCGATTCAAGTGTTTATAACCATTTCCTCTTGCACTTAAATGCTTTGCAAATATTTACATAGATTTCTAATGGCTTCTTGTGGTCAAAAGTTGTTGCACAATAATTACTTTGTAAAGCATTTTGTTGTTGCTGTTATTAACGCTGCTATTGACTGCATTTTATTTACTGCATAAATTGTTAAATATTTAATAAGTGGTTATGTTTGTATGCGCTCGATTGCATTAACTAGTTATTCATAATTACTGCTGCATGAAATTGTGGGGAGCAATTAAAGAAAACACTTAGTTGACCACAAATCAACCGTTTCATTAATATGAAGAAGGAAGGCAAAAGCTATAATGCATAGGAACTGCGTTTGAATATCTCGAGAACAAAATTGTGTTAGCGGCGAAGTTGTAAGGTGAGTATCATAGCTATACGACAACCATGTATTGGCAAGTTTTGACTATTTTTTGTCTCTTTAATTACAATTTTTGTTTCGTATTAAAATATATCTCGTTCTATAACAAAAATCCTTTTAAGTCGAATATTCAAACTTTGTACAAAAATTTCAAAAATTATACTATCTGGTCATATCAAGACGGTGCACTGGCTTGGTTCTCAGCTCAAAATCTGCGGCAACAACAAGTCGACAGAAAAAAGCAAACGTGATGAAAGTAAATTTTTTCAGTCTTTAAACACTTGAGAAAATTGAGAAACTTTCAGTTTTAAACGCATAGATTCGGATTTAGAAAAAATCAGCTTCCAGAAAGTCAACACCGGCAGTAAGTATTAAAAATTACTTCGCTTGATTGCGACAATAAATAAATTTGAGCGATGACTATGACACCTTCAGGTCTAACCCATTTAGATCTATTTCCAATAGGTACAATTTCGGGGGAAAAAAAACAAAAAATCACAACAAAAGCACACCACGAAATGGGTTTCATAGAGAGCTTGGACCTTTTTGAACTTCCGTACACACAAGAAGCGGAGCCGAGCCGAACGATGCCGTTTAGAGTTTTGGAGCCAAAAGCAAGACAGTTTTTATTTTAAATTTTATTTTGTTTTCAGTCTCTTGACTCTGATGAGAACTAAAAAGCTAAATAAATAAAGAAAATGTAATTTTTACAAGTAATTTTTATGCAAACATATAAAAATTTAAGATTATCGTTAATTTCTTCATGATCCAATGAACCAATTATCAGATTCAAACCACCACCTGTGAGGTAACACCTTCCTTAAAAAAAAAAAGTATAGAAATCGTTTAACGTGGTCCATGATATGCGGTAACATACATAAAAAAAATATGTTCCGACGAATTGATAACCTTCTCCTTTTTGTGAAGTCGGTTAAAAAAGCAATTGCAGCAAATTGAAGAAATATTTTAGCCTCTTTTTATTGAAGGTACCTTTTGCGATACCTTCACGGCCGATACCACTGTCAATTTAAATTCCTTAAGCTTTGCTCGGCTCCGCCTTTCTTCGCTTGGGTCCGCTAGGCTTTCTGTGTGTACGTACCCTTATTCGCTCCTACCGAAGGCTTAAAGATATTCCTTATTTAGACCAGTATGAACTTTCCGTGAGTTTATGGGGCAGTATGTCTTGTACTTAGAAATCCTTCTGTTTTGTACCACTCACTCACTTTCATCTTTGTAGATACTAATTTGAAGTTAACGTTTGTGACTGGCTACCACCTCCTTATATCAAATTTCGCCACAGCTTTGAGTCGCAACCACAAAAATGCATTAATAGTTTTTTAAAGTTTACAATAAATAAGGCGTATATGGACAGTGTGGTCATTCTAACAGTAATAAATACATTGAAAAGTGTTAGAAAAGCAACTAAGCATACTCCACAAGTATTCTCACCAATAATTCTGAGTGCAACTCCACATTAAGGTTCATCTCTAAATATGTTCTTTGACGCTTTTAAAGTCTGTTGTGCAGGATTTCATCTATTATTCGTTACCCTAAAGGTGCTGTGTAGCGATTTTTCTCACCTTGAGGCCAACCGCGGTACTCAGCCAGGTTCCGAGGCATTCCTAGTTAGAGTGAGTGTAAAATTCGCTACCCACTTTTGCGTAGAGGTAGCCAAGCAAGTTGTGCATTTAGCGATAGTGACAGTGCGCTTCACTTCACTCAAGCCCTTAGCTTACCACTGCTGGAAGTGCTAAAAAAAATATTATTTTTGAAGTAAAACTTCATTAGCGCCGGTTGGTTGGTTGGAAGTAAATTGGCAAATTCAACGGAAATTGCACACGGAAATGGTTGGGGCTGAAACAAGTGCTTCTTGTGTGTATGCATATGGTATTAATTTAACAAAAATTTGCTAATAAAAGGTTAAAGAATAACACTTAGAAAATACGAATACTAAGACGAATACGAATACCAGCAAAAATACGAATACAAATGACAAAAATGATAACAGTAAGTATTGCGAATATGCATAAAAACCCGAAAAAGAAATCGAAGATTAATTCGTTTACGAAAGTGGAGACGGAGATGAAAGCGAATACGAAGACAAATTCAAGTGCGAAAACGAAGGCTTAGCTTAAGACCAATTTCTGCAATATGAAGCGAACGAAATATTTACAGGAAAGGGAAGGTGTGTTTCTAAAGCAGAAGAAGGCAAATAAAGAAAAAATCACAGGAAGTGTGTCTGACGTAGAATAAAATGCGTAATGCGTTATTATTATTTCATATAAATTTTTCACTTGAGAGTAAAACTGAATCGGAGGATTTAAAATTCTTCACAAGACTAGAAATAAAAGCTGCAGGAAGGCTTCCTTTTTACGAATTTCCCTAACAGCATGCAAGCGAGGGTCAATTCAATGGATCGAAAGCCGCAGAAAATTTAACGATAACCACGATGCACTACATGGTGATATAATGCTCTAAAGTCCTCTTAGTCATTGCAATTCTGGCCAGCCAGACTTCACTTTTTAAGCCCAAGCGAGACCAAAGCCCAAGTAGCTATTGGAATTGTTGCATTTTTTCAATCATGGGAATATTTAACGCTTTCTATTTTCTGCGAAATTATGTGCATGTTTGTATGTATGTGTTCTTAAATATATCTTCACCCAAGATCAACATAAGTGCGCAGAAGGAATAAACCGCCTTACTACTATTTACCCAAAGTAATTTCTCAAACGTTTACATGTGCTACAGTGCGTATGAGTAACTTCATTTCAAGCGAAAGTGAATATTATGCACACATTTCCTAGCGCAAAGGTAAGGTCCCTTCGAAAATGTGTCTTAGATTAAAGTTACCTTAGCATAAAAAGAGAAAAATGTTTAAATATTAGAGGTAAAAAAATATATATACTAGTTACTTGTACCACTGCAGCTACCTTCGCTGCTTTATATGTACGAGTATTACTTGGCTTCCAGCCACATGCGACTTTTATTTCCTGTCTGATAAGCATATATGTATATTTAAGCGCCATGAAACGGTAATGCAGGGCGGTGAAGGCATAGAGATGAAAAGAGCAGCATGTTAAAGGAAGTCAAAAGCATGCCACATGCACACTCTCTATATATATATATATGTATACATAAAATAGCTGCTAAAGGAAAAGCAAAAAATCCGTCATTACGCTCTAATGACGCGCTGTCGAATAAGCGACTGGATGATGGCCGCAGCGGTGGAGTAAGCGAAAACATGTTCGACGCCCGGGCGATTTGCCCTAAAAGTACATATATTAGTATAAACATTGCTATATATGCATAAAAGCCTTGAGTTAGTTACTTTTGTTACTACCGCCGTCGCGATTGCTGCTGCTGCTGGCTCCGTTCACTTTTCTACTTCCCTGTATCACATATATTTCAGCCTTTACTGCCATCGCTGTTGGTGTTAAGATGGCGTTAAGACACGCAATCGCACTTCATGACGCTCACGCTCGCTTAGAACTTCCTGCTTAACTGCCGGTTGCCTTGCCTTTCTGCTGACTCGACTTTTTCCTATTTAACTATATGCACACAAATACTTTATATATTTTATTATTTTGTGTCATAATGTAGTGAATTTGCTGGCTGCTCGTTGCTGGTTAGCGCTGTGACAGTCGCCTTTACCGCCGCATTTTAAGAATATTAATTTTCATTTGACGTTTCGCACCGGTCGATGACCCATTGCGGCGAGAGAATTCACTCTGGCAGCAGCCGCCACTGTTGACCTATATTTTTTGTAAGGCATGCAAAGTCGGCGAGTTAAAAAGTCATAAAAATGTACTTAGAAAACCATGGTGAGTTTAATATATAAAAGACGTTGTAAAAGCATTATTATACTCTCAGTGGCTAGGGTTGTAAAATAAAGGATTTTTTCATTATAAAAATGTCCATATATGTATGCACCTTATACCGTACCTCCTTACAGGCATAAAAAAGATCGCCGTTCACCTTCGAAAATAGATAAGGGGGTGTTTTTGCAAGGCAATTTTGACAACAAAAATTCTTTTTGCCAAACATAAGAGGCGTCTTTTTACATTCTTCGTTGACCTTCGGCAATAAACTTCATTTAAAATAGTTCTGCTGGAATTGTCGAAATACATTTTTAACAAAAGCTTTAATTTACTAACATCTGGAGGGTAAGTACTAGAACGGGATACTTGAGGGCAATACTATTTGTAGCAAACAAATTTTCTTTTAAAATTTTGTTTTTCGGAACAAAATATCACAATAGAGGAACCGAATGTACATAAATGCCGAAGAAATGAAAAAAATATTAAAAATGTTAACACTACTTTTGGCAAAAAAAAATAAAAATTAATTTTCGAATACGTCTTTCAAAATCTTCGATTTTTATTAAATAATTTAAATAGCTTTACTGGAATAATCGAAATACTATCTTTTCAAAAGTTTATTGATTTTTAGCCAGCTTTAATTTTCTGACATTATGTTGGCACATTATGGTGATAAATCTTCAGGAACTCACTTGGGCAAAATAAAAATATTAATCGGAATATAATTTATTCTTTAGGCTTCTTTTTAATGTAATACCTCTGCAGAAAAGCTAAAATGATAAAAAAAAAACGCCGAGACACTTAAACTTAATTTTTGGTAGTAGATTATGGATCTGTCTCCCTGTGTATTTTAAGCTTGCATTTTATGAATGAAAAAGTCAAACTTGTCCTTAAAAAATGTTACTCATGAGTAACATCCTTTGACCATTCACAACTTTTTTATTTATCCAAATCGTTGATGATTTATTTTCCTTATACAATTAAAAAAAAAACAAGTTTCTAAAATTCTGTTATTTTTTAATTTTTTCCCTGCTAAAATTCTGATTGCTTGTCATAAAAGTGAGAATATCTTGGGAAAACGGCCTGCTATAGAAAAACAGAATACAGATTAGCAATCGTCGTTTTTTTTTGTGCCACTTCTAAACTTAAGATTTTCCCTACAGTGTAATTATGTATTCATATTTTGCTTGGAATAGCCCTCTATAATTTCTACACTGCCCATAAAGCATACGTGCACAAGCATTCATCCTTATATGTAGTTGCACATCATACGACGCCTACTTATATGGCCATGTGCTAAGACTGTCGCCAATCTGCACTTACTATTGCCTTGTACTCACATACATAAATACAAACATAAATACACAAACCCCCATGTACCTCATAAGCGACAATCCCAGCTTGCAAGCTCTACTTCACACAGCTTGACACAACTTGTGCCCTATCACAAATCATATATCGACGCAAAATACAAAGACCAGACGCCGACAGTACACACACGCGCACGCAAGCACAATTTCACACAAATATCCCTTGCCAAAGCCAAGCATTTGGTGACTAGGGAATTTTATACCAGACGCGCCAGCATTTGATAATTTTAATGACTAACCAGGCCATTCGGAGCGTGTTAGGCCAAGAATAGCTAGCCAGCCATTCCTGCCGGATGTCACTGCTACTAAGTAGGCACTGTGTCGACATAGAATCAGAGCGAAAAGGTGCTTTGCAGAAGGTGCTTGGTTGCGTGTGTGTACGTGTGTGTTTTGTTGCTACCTCAGATTTTGTTATGTGTGTATGGTATATAATCATCTTGGGTTTAGAAATGAAGCTAATATAATTACATACATATATACATGCCTATAATTTGGACATGTATTCTCAAATGTACATGAAAGTACATACATACATATTACGTATGTTTGTATGCACCTACCATGTTTGGAATGCCTGCTTGTGTAACTCATGAAGGATTGTTTATGCTATCGCCTGACCCAGATTTTAAACCCTTTGTTTGCCTTGCACATTATTATTCTCAACCCAACTGCATATTTTCATGCATACATACATACGTAGTTGCATACATATGTACATACATAAATATACATATGCGTTGACTTCTGCCGCTTACGTTATCAAATGCCATACTCCTTCCTTCCAATTAGATTCAAAATGCCGCGCCTTACTTTTGAGCTTCATAAACTTAGAGTTAATGCAAATTTGGCATGAGATTTGCTTGTCCCTTTTCTATTAGAACACACATTTTTTCTCTTGA
The DNA here is from genome assembly GCF_013731165.1 of Rhagoletis pomonella. Classification (NCBI taxonomy): domain Eukaryota; kingdom Metazoa; phylum Arthropoda; class Insecta; order Diptera; family Tephritidae; genus Rhagoletis; species Rhagoletis pomonella. The sequence goes on along the minus strand of NW_023458559.1, from coordinate 40,956,256 downwards.
CATATTGACATGTTCATTGCAAATAAATTCTTATCCATATTCTATCAGCCACTTACCTTATTACCACTTATTTGCGTGCTGTACGCCACCTTAAGGTATGCACAAACCAAAAGCCATGCTGAGCCGAGCGGCGATAAGCGAAGCAAGTCGGATAGCAGCTTTTTGCATGGATTAGGCTGCAAAGACAGCAGAAAACTTAATAAAAGCAGAAAACTCAATAAAATGTTGCTGAAATATTTATTAAATTTTCTTGAAAATATTCATTGAAAAGTTAATTTTCATAAATATTTTTTATTTATTTATTTTTTATTTTTTAATCGTAGCAGCTCATCGTGAAACTGAAAAATAAAACAGCCGCTTTGCATTAAGCTCCAAAAGTCTCCTGAAAAGCTTGTTGCATATGTATACACAGGAGTATTTGCAGCAATTTGAAAGTCTTGCTCCGCTTCGCTCGGCTCCGCAACGCTTCGTGTGTGTACTTACCCTTAACTCTGCTTTATTTATTCCACTCTACTTAACTCAAAACAAACATATTTCTTTATTGACTGCCTTCATTTAATTTTTTCTGAATTCCCATTGGAGGATATAAATTGCTGCGTTTTATTATTATTTAACTGATTTGTGTGAATGTTTATAAGCGAATTAATGCATATTTCTTACTTATTTCTAATGATAAAAAGCAATGACTTCATCGGCCGCATTTCTCCAGGACATTCTGTACGACGAGCCGCCAATGCTTTTTTACCTGTCCAAAGTTGTACAAGAAAAACCAAGCTTTAAATTTTTAAACATGTATTTCATTAATTTTAGCCACTGAGAGCTAGTCTAGCTTATGATAAGGGTGTCGCATGCCGTAACAACTGAATAAAAATGTTATTATATTTTTTTGAGCCTTGCCGCTTTATAAGATTATCCAGCTTACCAGTTTTAATTTTTCAAATGATTTAAGGGAGTAAAACATTTAACTTTTGATCACAGCGACGCTTAGTCACTACGCTATTTAAGTATGCAGTGCGAAATGAGGAATAGCAACTATCGCTCTCTGTTTCTCTGTTTTCACCAAACGCAACGGATGTAGACTACTTGGGAGAGTATCAAACCTACTTTCATTCTCATTTCGGTAATTTCTAGACAGGATATTTCCGTCTGTATTATATAGAATCCCCCATCCGCCCGCTAATAACCTAGACGCCGAGAGCTTTTAGCTCAGGATGCGGCCATAAACAAAATTAGCTGATTAACTGCAATACAAAAGAAACCCTTCGGATAATTCTAAAATGTCTCAGCGGAAGCCTGCATGCCCAGTATCTAGGGGTAATTGCGACAATACCATCGTACCAAACAGCAGTTCATGCCAACCCTCGAGGGACGTTAGCAACTGGTGTATATAGCGCAAGACAAGCCTATACAACCTTAGATTTCAACAACGCCTGTTAACTCATTGAGAGTAGATCCGCTACAGCCACAGCGGTGGAATAAAACCCAGTTTGAATAGGACCGAGAAATAACCCGTCATCAGTCTCTAAACAGAAATGATCCTCATCTCATGGTAGAAGAACATAAAACGTTAGCAGAGAGATTAAAGTCATTCTGGTAGTACATATGAGAACGTTCCTGTGGGAAAAACAAAGATATCTTGAATAAAATGCTCGGTGATTCCTTGATATGTTATACTAACACGCTCATACTAAGGTCCATCATTTGAGCTAATATTCTGCACCGGCAAAAGCTAAGCGTAGTTTTATAGGTGAAAATTTCAGATGCTGGGTTAGCCATGGCCCTGCGTAGACCTGGTAGCAGCGCATATTGATGAAATCCTTTTCAAGATGTGGGCTATATAATACTATAGAACACTTACAGCCATATAATAATTCACTACTTACCTTAACTAGTGTGAGTAGTAAAGGGTAAGGAGATTAAGAGCATCACCTATACATCACAGTTGTCATTAACCAGTATTGATTGCACGTCCTTGTCGGAATCAATAGGGTAGTAAGTTACTGCCTCTACTATATCATCCGCAAAACTTTAAAATAAAATTTGGGCAAAATGTTATACTCCGAACCCAACACGACCGTGACCGCGGGTAATAATCTTTTGTCTCCACATGGCCCAGCAAAAGCAGGAGTGAACTACATCAGGTTACTCTTTGGCTATTTTGTTAGTCACAACAGGCTTATTTTTCAGAGGTACAGAATCCGTTTATCATCGCATAGAGGCGATTAAATAGTTGAGAATTATGCTTTATAAAATGGCCAGATCAAAACAAATACACTTTAATTCGAGCGTAGAGGAATCCTCTAAAAATTATAACTCATCAAACTTAAATCGTACCCGAAGAAATTACCTTCCGTAAATAGTAAGGCTGGCAGGATTCCAACTTTTTTACATTTCTACAACCATATATTCTATGAAGAGAGCTTCGGGTGCTTTGTAGAATGGGCAATGTCCAAAGTAAATGCGGAGTTGTACAGGTATCCAGATGTCTTCTCAGCGTGTTTGAGTAGGAATACCGGAATGAGTTGTTTGCTTAGACTAAATTACCAGAGTCCTTTCTAAGACTGTCGATGTGGTTTTGAAGATATATTAAAGAGCTTCAATATTATTGACCATATATCGACGGCTGCGTGAAGATTGACCTACCTCGACAGCCGGTTCGAAAACACCGTACCTCTCTCCAAGAATGCCTTACTTCACAATTTGATTGAAGAGCGCCCTATCTCAGAATTTGTCTCAAAAACGTACGATCCAGCGTAAGCGTTGGAGTACCTGGACTTTCTCACATCGTATTGTGCGATGATGACCCTTGCATATCCGTAAGATTGTTTGTAGCCAGAGTCTGTCGACTGTGCTTTAACGGAGCACCATGAAATCTTTCAGGACCCCGCGCATAAAGGTGGGCTTATTACAGTATGATTTTGCAAGAACTTTGTATGTCGGGTGTAAGGTGAATCTGTAGATCAATCGTGTCGGACGTCAGCATCTAGAGCAACCGGAAGAACCTCCATGAGTCTATCCCTACAGCGGTTCTTAATGAGGAAGATACAGCCAACTAGAAGTCTTAGACCGGCAAAGCTTTAAACGAAATAAGCCCTTCACGGTTACCAATTCGGTTATCGATCAGGGAATTGACTCAAATCTCACATGAAAGTCAAGGAGAAGTCTGTCTCCCAGTCGGGTTGAAGCACGTCCATAAAGCCGATTCTAGAGTTGTAAAGAAGAGACGCGGTTGAAAAGAAGGAATTCGCTCTAAAAGCTTTGACCTAACTTAGAAAGCTCTTCAAAAACTGCACCTAAAAAGAATTGGAAACTAAAATTCATGGTCGTCAGGTAATACCGATGATCAGGGCATTCAGTGATGTCGTTAGAGAATATTTAGTTCCGGCACTCCTAGAAGACAACAAACGTAGGGTAACCAGATGTCGGATAATCGGAGGTACATAAGTATGCCAACGGAATCGATATGTCATCGATTAACTTGTATCTTAGCCGCCAAAATGTAGGAGGAACCGGAAGCTTAGAACATTAGCGAGGGAACTTCCTGGGTTTAGTCAGGGCTCGATAGCTTTCGGTCCGTCAATACATTTTGAGTATCTGACTGAAGTGGGTTCAGCCATGATCTACGGGTTTCTAAACTCTTTAGGAATGGAGATCGGAGTTCACTGCCTCCTAGTCATTGGTGAGCTAAAGACGTCAGCCTTTCCGCCACGTCAATTGGGGAGACCTTGGGCTGAACAACTCTGTTATAGATTTAACGTAGGTAACATTATTTTAGGAAAAGTTGCAAGGGCTATGTCATATTTTGTTATGCATTTTTGATCCAGATGTGCAAGTTTTAGCTCAGAACATTGTCCGATTCACAGCCACTACTTTCGGTAACATTGAAGAAATGGCCAAGGTCTGCTGTGGCCAAGGTCTGTCCGCGTGATTGAACTTAGAATGTTTTAGCCAGACTATGTCTAAAATGAAGGCATGGCCATGGCTAATCATCGCCATCATCCACATCATCTTAGAGGCCTTTGCACAGTTTTACCTGCAGACAACTTAAGAGCTTACTACCAAAATGTATTATGGTAGTCAACCTATACTTATATCATATTTAAGACGAGACATAAACAGCTCAGCGGGTTGATTAGCTGCCCAACAGAAATTGAACAAATAAGTCCTAAATACATATTTAATAATAAAAAAGATTCCTGTCAAATGATTAATGGAAAATTTTAAAATCCTTTGATCTCTATTGAAATCCATCTAACCAATGTCCGATTTTGCCAGACATACTAAAAGCCCCACAACTTTTATGTGTTCATTAAACAAGGCACATTATCCACTAAAAATTATCCTTTTTACGTTCAATAGCACAATATCACACTATCTATCCATATTCAAGCTATCATTAGAGATTTTATGAGTTTTTAACGAAGCCAAACCATAAAAAATTTATAACTCTGCAATAAAACTTTAATTTGCTTGCTTTGAAAAAAGTTAAATAAGTGAACTAACGAGACAGCGTAAATGAATTAATGAATGGGATTTTGAATAAAAGAAAAAAAGTTGCAGCGCCAAACTAATGAGATTATGCGACGTTGGCAGGTAACTGAAAAGACAATAAAAATTGAAACCATGAAAAAAGCAACGAAAACAATGGCAAGAATGCAGTCTGCCTGCAAGAAAGCATAGTGATAGTAATAATAACGATAATAATGACTATGGAATGGATACCGAGTATTTGCGTGGGTTAGTGGGAATGCGGATTACGTACCCTGTATTAGTAATTAAAGGATATGAGACATAATGCCAGTGAGCGGTTGGGTGGTCGTGCGCTCAACACTGACAACTTATTTAATACCCGAACTGTTACTTAACTTTAATTACACAATGGCGCAAGTGAAGAGTGCGCTTGTGATGTGCGAAAGACAGACAGGACACATGCATACACATTACTGCGCTCGCGCACAGTTACATACTACCCTCACATCAAACATTGTTACCAATTATCTACTCCAACTACTTATGCTGCCGTAGCTGTCTAGGTTGTTGAAATTTCCTAGAACTACCAACATACATATACACACATACGTAAATGTTTAGAGCTTTTGTGGCAACACACCTCAGTAAATTAACTGCTCTTCCGCTCCTCCTATTTGCTAAGCGCCGCGCCCGCGCGCTGGACATTGTCTGCAAATTAAAATGGAAATTAAAATGTGGCATTTCCACGGTAACACCAACTTCAGCTAGCGGGAGACAATGATGACAAAAGCAGAAAATATGTAGTTCGATGCTGCAACAATAACATATGTAAGTAAGTACATGTTTATGTAGGAAGTACATAACTTCATACATATCCACATCACAACATGCATACATATGCACATGCAAACATATTTATATTGCATTATTCCATTTGGCGTTAGAGTTTACGAGCTTTGCTATGAATCTGTGTTTGCGCCACTGAAGTTGCAACTACTTACTCTACATCGCTTTGCTTATTAGAATGTCATGTCATGCCATTGTTGCCACATCATGTGGAATTTGCACAAATCTCTGCTGACGTTTGCAACCCGCTTTACTTTGACTTCGATGTACAGGTTAGGTGCTTACTGTTCGTTGCATTGTGGTTCGAGGTATCAGAATTTTGAATCAAATTAACAATTTTTTAAAAGTAAAGTGGAAAAGTTAAAAAATTAATTAATTCCTAATAAACACAATCGTGGCATAAAGCTCAGTAACAAGATTAAAAATAAAATGTTGATAAGCCACAATAACATTGACTAATTAATTAATCTTTTTTTTTTATGAATCCCAACGGTTACGCTTTTCCCGCCCAACCGCACCAAAGAAGGGAAGTTCGCATGACGTACGGCCCTTTTTTTCATTTCGGCGCCGATTCCCGAAAGGCAGGAGTTTGGTAAGTGTCGAGTACTAAAACTATTCAGCTACAGAACCAAATTCATCAGCTGATTATTACGTCTTTATGTTAGTCAATCATTTATTGAGAGAGGGTAGTATCACTTTTTTAATGCGAATCTGATGTATCAAAGGTGCTGGACTGGAAAGAGTGAGATATGTAATGTTATCTTATGTTATCTTATGTTATGCTACGGAATGTTATGTTATGTTACGTTATGTTATGTTTTGTTGCTCAACGCATTTTACCTCAACTCACTACAGCTCACTTCAAATCACCTGAACTAACTTCCCATCAACTCCTCTTAGTTCTTCTCAACTCAACTCTCCACAACTGCCCTCATTTCATTTCACATCAATTCACCTCACTTCAACTCACCCCAACTCAACTCACCCCAACTAATGCTATTTCACCTCAGGTCACCTTATCTCACCTCAACTCATCTCAGCTCAGCTCAACTCACCCCAACTCAGCTTAATCTTATCTTAACTCATCTAACTTCACCTTAACTCAACTCAACTCAGCTTAACTCACATCAACTCTTTTTAATTTTAGTGGTTTCATTTCAATCGCTGAGCGAACAATAGTAATAACAGATGAGTATCGGTTGGACTGTTCTTACTATATAAGCTTCATACCCATTACCATGTTGCCTTTTATGCTGCAATGTTGGCTGTGTTGGTATATCGTAGAGAGACGTTTTCATTACATTCTCTGCGCCTGCATAATCATGAATCTCAAACGAAGAAATCTAATGTAATTCCTCCACAAAATCTTCTTGCAAGAAATAGCTGCGCATACACTAAGAAATAATTCAATTCAATTCAATTCAATTTATTAACTTCTTGAGTACAGTAAAACGCGAGGTCTTTTCAATGTACAAATAATCCAAAAAAAATTACAAAATTAACTTCAACTAAAATCTAATTAGATAAAGTACAGAAAAATATTGTGATGGTAACAACAATATTTATATTTTATATAAGTAATAGTTGTGCAAAAAAAAAAAGCATATATATATATATAATAGATAAAGATAATATTTTAGGAGAGGAGTTTTAGGGAAGGTAGAAGGATTTTACTTAAAAAAGACTTGTAACTGCCGCTTTGAAGCATCCAAACATTGTTATACATTTAATTGAGGTTGGTAAGGAGTTCCAGATTCTGACAACACTAACAAAAAACAATCTAGACGCTGTTAAAGTTTTATACCTAGGTACAATAAAATTATGGGTGCGAGACGCTTGAACCAGGTTCAGTTTTCGGTAAAGATAGCATGGTTGTCGGTATCTAATTAACTTATACAAAAATAAGATGTTACGAATCTTCAGATAGCTCTCCAAGTTCGAGCCTAAGATGCTTTTTGTGAACTCTGAAATGTGGTCATACTTTCTTTTACCGTAAATAAATCTGGCTGTATTATTTAAGGCCATATTTAATTTGTTCTTGGATTCACTGTCCAGATTACAATAAACCATTTCGAAATACGAAATGTTGGGGACAATAAGAGACCGTACCAATTTAAGTTTTATGTTAGTTGGTAGGCAGTTACACGTTTGCCATAAATTCCTTAGAATCAAATATATCTTGGATATACAATACAATAATTCTCCTCAAGTATTTCTGTTGGCGCTGAGGGTCTTTTCATTAATGTCACCTTCGATAGAATCTGAAATTTGGCTCTTAGGCGTGCAAATTAGATTTGTTCGCTCCTCGCCTTGAAAGCATACGAAGTTACCGCAAAGCTGGTGTGAGACTGGCTTCGGATTTCAATACTTATCGCATCAATAAACCAGACTTACTAGCCTCATTTGACAGGTATACAGTGGTCATGAGCAATGAAGTGGCACCCGATCTCGCCTGTAAAGCGACTGCACAGAGATTTATAGACACTTCACGCTTTTTCAGTCTTCCAGGACGCTTCGTGAGGCAAAATTATATTGTCTGGATTTAAGGCGCTGGCCCAATGCAGGCTTGCTTTGCGCGCCTTGCTGACTTCAATTTGCTTTGATTTACTTTAAAAACTTGCTTGGCCGAATGGTGGCTTGGAACGCTGTCAAAGTAACCAGCTGTCTGGTTGAAAAGGCAATGTCTGTTCCCTTAACGTTAATAATTATTTCCTAGAAAACTAAAAAATTTATCAAAAACTTTCAGATTTATTTTTAAATTAATGCGAAATAATGTTTGTATTTAAAAGAAATGATAATAATGATACATATATATCTATATCTACATTTACTAAAAAAAACTATAACTTAAAAAAGCGATTTACTTGATGAAAAGAGCTATAAAAGTTTTTTCCTCTCGTGTAAAATTTGTAAATGTGGGCTTTGCATCATTTTACTATAAGATAACAGATATGTTAAATATAAATATAGAAACAATGAATAATTTTTATTTAATTTCGAATTACCTGCATTTTCTGTGACGTTTTTAAATTAAGTAAGCAAATTTTTGTTTGAATTTATGTATTTTGAAAGGAACATACCTCCTTGTCAAAATCCTACAAAACGCTTTCAAATAAAACATTTGCTTATTTCAAACTTTGAGGCGCTTAAAGCAAGTGAAGAAAAGCTGCCATTTGGCCAGCCTTTATACGTTTTAGTATATTCCAAATAATTGTTGACACTTCTCGCAGCGAAGCAAGCAAAGCAAGCCTGAATTGGGCCAGCACCTTAAGAAGAAAGTGGAAAATTACTGTAAAAGTATGGAAAGTAAGGTTAAGATCGTCATCCCGAAAGTATCAACAAGGTGAACCGGAGAACATATTCGCCTTACTATGCACGATGTATGAATTTTCGTAATCTTTCTTACTGTCCTGGCAGTTGTTTGCTCTAACCAGTGAAGTTATGCTTCTGGCCCAGATTTCGCTTTCTAGGATCATCGTACCTAGAATCGCATCACCTACATAAATAGTGACCATCTAAGGGACCTTGTGAGCCTCCTTAATGATACGTGGATCTAAGAAAGCCTGTAAATCAATAACGGCTTTTTACAACGCATCGTTCTCGGACGCCGTAACTCGAAACTGCCTACCAGTCTTATGCATTCTAGAGTGGTTACTGATGTCGCCGAAAGAAAAACTGGGCACGAAGTTAACGGGTAACAATTTGCGATATGATTGATTACTTCATGCTGCCACTTTTAAGGCGAATTCATTGTTTTATTTCTGAACTTTTCTTCCATGTGGTTGTGGATGCGTTTCTCTCCCTGGGAAAAAAGTTCTGAACTAAAACGATGAATCCGCCTTCAAGAATAATTAACGAGGATTCTACAACAACAAAAATAAACTGTGAAGTTGCAAGTATTTATACCAATTATTTATGTAGTATAAAAGCGATAGAGGTAAGGCAGTTTACGTGTCTTAAGAGACAGCTTCACCTCGAAGTGGCTGCCAGTTCATACGAGAGTACCGTGCAACGATAAGTCTTATCCCGTAACCAGTTGTAGCTAGCAGCATCAAGGGTTGTTATTTTAATTGAGTGGTTGAAATAGTCACTTGAAAATCAAATTCTGAGCTCCTAAAGCGCATAGAGAAAACTAAGGAGCCACATTCGGGAAAAAATTTGCCTTATAAATATTTATTTTGCACGTGAAACCCCGACTCCTGTCTTGTCTATATTTCGCCTGCCATAGAAATTTGTTTGGTGGTTTCGTTGTGGCACTCCTGTTGACGAAGGCTAAAATTCTTCTCAATTCATTCCTTTATTTCTCCATCCAAAATAAAATTGAAGTGCATACAGTGAAATTGATTACATATCTTAATCTTTCAAGCATCTTGTGCATTTTTTCAGCTCTCTCAACGAGGCTTTTCCAGACAAAGTATTTTTCTTAACTTCTTAAATGAGAATAGTTTTTTATTACCAACAATTTTTGTACTCAAAACACTGTACAGTTACACCCTTTGTCGTAGCACTATCCAAAAAATAAATACTAAAATTTCTCCCCTATCGGTGTTGCACTTTACGCTTTAATTATAAGTTGCCATTGCTGGCTTTTGGTCGCCTACACTTTATTCACCTATATCCCTTTCACATCCTTCTTTCTTACAGCCTTTACTCGTATTCACTTTCAGTACTCAACATAGTTAAAAGCGATTGCATGTAAGTAATAAACACATACACACACACATATACATATATATGCACAGCGTATAAGTGACATTCATTATCCTGTCAGTTGAACGTTGATGTGGTCTTAAAAGTGTCACTCCAGCCACTTCTACTAGCGCATTCGTTTTCACGTGGTGGTACTTATGTTTTTAAAAGTGCCATACTTTCTGCCTTTCCTGCTTTCTGTAATTTTCCGTTGCTGCCTGTCCCTATCAAAGGGGCTTTCTCGCTGTCTGTATACACAGTGAGGTGGGAGCTGAATCGCGGTTTGGTGTGGCATTTTTCGCGGCAGGAGTGTGTAATTAAGTTTTCATTTAATAAAGTGAGTTTGCTTGTTAAGCCCTTTTGTTATTTTTTATGGTTGTTTTTTTTTTGGGGTTTTTTTTTTGCTCTTACACTTTTTACTGTGACTTTCACGTTGTCCACTTTATTCGTTATGGTATGCAATTTTAATTCATTATAATTTGCCAATTCTTAAGGAGCGGACATCCTCGGCCAACACATTTTTCGCATTATATTTTCATAATTTTTTAAAATCGGTATTCGATCCGAAGTAGCTACTCGAGTCGGATCGAAGTCACATGTACTCCATTGGAATGTGTGTTTTCAAGGAGAAGCCGTTGCGACATTAAGGCTGGTAACTAGTATGGACCATCTAAAGCATAAACTTTTCATAGCAATAAGATAGAGTGGGTCAGTCAGAAGACCACACAATATTTGGTCACAATTTAAATCGCCTAATCTGTATACAGAGGCAACTGGTTTGTGAAGACTAGCGAGGCAAAAGTTGCTTTAAAAGGGAAGCCAACATTCTCTTCTTTCAAAAAAAAAACTGTAGAAAAATATACTCAAAGTCAGACACCAATTCGATGATTCGATTCGATTTCCGAAAGTTTTTGCCATTATCTAAAGGCGAAGTTGGTGAGTATTAAGCCTTGAACATATTTTCTATCCTTTTTTGCATCCTCCATCTTAAAATCAATGTTACTTTCTCCGACTCAACGAACCGTAACAAATTATCAACCACACTACCATCGCACAGTGGGACGACCCCATATAAGCTGCGGCCAAAATTAATAACCGCACTAGAAATTCGCTGAAATTTCGTATATGCGCTGTTCGGCACTTAGGAATGAAGAAATGTGGAAAATGGTAAAGTTAAACGTGCTACCACGCCCACAGCTCTTGTGGGCGGAAATAGTAAATGTTATCCGATTTTGATGAAATTCAGAGCACAAGCTGGTTTTAACGAGAAAAGCATAAATCTGAAAGATCGTCAAAGTCGGTTGACATTGTCATCCAGTAAGTAGAAAAACAGGTGCACATTAAAAAAAAAATTTGTTTGATAAAATCCGGTGTGCCCTGCTCGTTTAAGCCAGAATTTTTTAAACTTGGCAGCTAATAGAGAATTTCTTATTACGGCGCCCACCTTTTACACAACTTTTTTGGCTCCAAGTACTAAATTTTATGAATTTCAAAGTAAACTACTTTATACATTTCAACTTACATTTCTTACTACTTCAAGCCGCTTCAAGCCTTGTGCATCGTTCTTTTACTCTGTGTACGTAGAATAGTAAAAAGCATTATTGTTCTTTTTTTAAGGATGGCACTGTCAGCAGCATTACCTGCATGGTTGCTCTTTCGTTGGCTATGTCCCACCCACAGATTTCTACTATAATTTTAGGAGAGAACTACCGAATGCTTATTTAAAGGTTAATCCTCTCAAAGACAGAGAATCACTAATCTCGCTAAATGAAAAGCTATAAAGCGGATGTTATTTTGAAACGCTTCGGATTGGTGGTTGGCCCGAATTTTCCGGAAGTATCCTGACTTTGAAGCTCCTATTCTGCTCAACGTTAGCTGTCCTTTTAATTTAGTTGTCCTTCCCAGGGTCATGCTAAGTAAGTATTTAGCATTTCTTTCACTCTTAAAGGAAGAAAATAAGCCTGCAATTTGCGGATTATTTTTGAGCAAAAAGTAATCTCTGGGTTACCATTTCTAGAGCATTGATAGAAAATTAGAAATTTCGTGGTTTTTGTCGGGTTTAGGAAATACTTAATAATAATAATAATATGTAGATTGGCGCCTACACATACATATATCAGTGTTTCGTAAGCTTATCCTCCGATTTGTGGCGTGCGCCTTGATGTTGTCACACAAAGCGGAGGGACCTACAGTTTTACGCCGACTCTGAACGGCGATTGTATTTTTATGAGAAGCTGTTTTTCATGGCAGAAATGCACTCCTTCGGCGTTTGTTTGGGATGTTTACTATTTATTAATCTTTTTATATAATATCTTTTTAGAATTTTAGCAATGTTTCTGAAAATTTTCGCGGTTGTTTGTGATCACTTAAATTTTGTTTTTGGTTTGATGATTTTTTATAGTTTTTGGAATTTTTCCGAGATTTTCTAGTATTTTGGAACATCTAAGGTACAAGTTGATCTTTGCTTACGTTTTGCGAGTTAAAGCGTTTTTCGTAAATATCCGTTATTTTTCGAGACATATCCGTACTTTTAGGATTTTGCGAGACTTTTCGGTCTTTTTTAATGCTTTCTTTTGGTATTTGTCGGGATGGTTTGGGAGAATTCGGATTCTTTTACGATTTTTAGAATCTTTTTACAGTCTTTGGTATTCTTTGAGGAACTAAGTGGTTTTCAAGACTTTTTTGGATGCCTTGCCGTGTTTATTATTATTATTTTTTTTTTTTTTAAGGGTTTCAAGGATTATCTGAAGTTGTTTCAGGATTTTTTTTAATTTTATTCCATACTTTGAGATTTCTAAGCACTTTCCGTGGTTTTTGTTTTTTATTTTATTTCGGTATTCATCGGTGATTTGGGATATTTGATTTTTCTTTTGTGATTTTTATTTTTGCATTCCGAGTATTGTAATTTTCTCAGGATATTTTTGGAATTTCCGTTTTTTAGAGCGTTTTTACGATTTTTCGAAATTTTTGACATCAATAGTTTTATTTCATATCTTGTTTGACATATTTTCCGTACTTTTGCATAGCGCTCGTTTCCTTCAATACCATCGTAACTCAAAAAACCAAAAACTCTCATAGTAAAAATGAATATATCGAGCCCTAACCGCCAAAATAACGTAAGCGAAATTTTTTCCAAAATTTTCCTTTTGATGCAGAAATGCACCTAAATGCTCTAGGAATATTTCTGCATCCAAAAGAAAATTTTGAAAAAAATGTCGCTTACGTTATTTTGGCGGTTAGGGCTCGATATATTTTGTTCTAGTGAGCTACTGGTAATCGGTACACCTGTGCATTAAAAAATCGCATTTTTTATTATTTATTTTTTTGGTATGAAACAACACGTAACTTCCACAGTTTTGGTTTTTCCATTATCAAATTTTTGCAGTGTACTCCATAAAGTTTGACAACTTCAGGTTGAAAAAAATAAAAATCAAACATGATGAAGTTAAAAAAAAATAAATAAAAAATAAAAAATGCGATTTTTAATGCAAAATTTTTTTTATTTTAATTTATCTCACATTCTCATGGAGAGCCGAGGTAATTACGCACATTTTGATACCTTAACTGATTTTCTCCGACAAATAGTTTATTAATTCCTATTAACCTACTACTTACTAAGGTTTAAGCGTTATTCACACAAAATCACCTACAAAAGCTATTAAAGACGCCAATTTCGTATTAAAGGAATAACCATACCAAATCGATTTTAACTACAATCGAGTGCTTACGGTGTACTAAATTAGGCACTAAATTGCTGGTCCTGAGCTCAACCAATGGCCATAGAATTAACAGCACGCACCAACATCACCCTCGCGCCTGTCACCAAAACAAATCCGGTAAGCTGACATGAGATAATTGTCTGCACAATTGAAGTGATGCACCACAAGGCGGCATACAAGCGCACTCACACACATGAATACCACCTGCATTACCGCCAACTAATTACTTTGAATTGTTTCAATACAACGCAACGTGTTAACCTACGAAACGAAGGTGCCTTTGTGGCTGCTACTCCAACGTCTGTAGATAATGGAAATTATCTGTGTGTAGTTAATTATACGCATAAAAGACAATATTCAACAATCGAAGACAGTTATGGTTATTGGCAGTTCGGTTGAAGCAAAGCAAAGCAAAGCGACGCCAATGGAGCGTTCGTACCAAGCACAGGAAGTAGAGCAGCAGCAGTATAATTGTATTGCAGGACTCCCTAAGTTGTGGGCGTTATCGCCAGTGTCGCCCGCCTTTGCGTCATACGGTTTATCTGTTTGTAATTTGGTCATTTGCAGCGATTAGAAGTGTCATCACAACACCTGTGACTGTCAGTGTCAAATTGTCAATGGCATTTGATTATAGCTGATACTAACGGGGGGGAGGGGGGGCCGTGTGCTTTTGTGTGGACGTGTGTGAGTGTATAGAAATGACTGCATTTGTGACTGCCGCTTTATTCCAGTGTCAATGGCTCGTAGCTACCGTTATATATGTACAAACATGTATGTGTATAAATATCTGTTAAAGCGTATTTAGCCAAAAGATCATTGTTCTTGTTTACGTACCTACCCTACAGGAAATCAAACTGGTTCGGAACTTCCACCGTACCAGCTTGAAAAGGCCCAGTACTGGTTCTTTTTCCATCTCAAATCAGTGCCTTAAACTGCCTTTTTAACATGGCGAAGCGGAAATTGCGAGAAACCTGGACGACAGCTCAACTAGCACACCGCAAGTTCCAACTATCGCGCTCTGCAGCCGTTTTGCAGTAGTTCAGAGATAGTTCTGAAATATGTAGAGCGGAAGTAGCGCTTTGCCATACTGTCTCCAAATTTTGCTGCAGGGTCTATACTTAAGCATGCACTCATAAACAAACAACTGATGAATTTAACAGGGCGATGTCATAGGAAATGGAAATTGTCCAATACTACATTTGCTTTTGTTTCGTTCCGCACCAGTTTTAAATTTCACAGTTTAGACCTAGTTCGCTTTGCATCATTTTTTCTGTAGTTCCGCATACGTTCTAGAGCGTGGAGGAGTGCTTGCTATTATTATTTTGATTCCAGAAGGCCCCATGCTCGAATGCCGTCAGATGCAACAAGTTAAAATGATGATAAAAAAATTTTATTTTTTCTTTCGAAGTTATGAAAAAGCATCTGTGAAGTGCAGAGTCAAACGCGTATTCGAACGAAACAAAAGCCAAACACCAATCTATTTAATGTAACCAAAATATGGTTTGGTGCACCTGCCGTTTTCCTTTTGCAATAGTTTCGCACCAGTTTTAACTTCGACAGCTGTGATCAAGTTCGTTCTGCAGCGCTTTTTCTATAGTTCCGAGTATTCTGTGACTTATGGACATCAAAATGTAATGAATTTAAATCATTTTAATATTAGTGATTATTGTCACTTAAAGATGGTATGGTAAAATTAGCGATTTTAATTTTTGTAAAATTTTAATTTATTTTCTATGAAAATTTGTTCGAAATTAAATTTTATAAAAACTATGTTTTTTTCTTTGATACTGTTACTGATTAAAACACGCAAGTTGACAATTTACCAATACAG
>NW_023458559.1:40738941-40935701 GCF_013731165.1 Rhagoletis pomonella | reverse complement strand
ATAGTATTGCCAGACGATCACGAAATGACAGAAAATAAACTTAACTAAGAGGTTACAGCTTCAACAGATACTTTTTTGCAAGAAAATAGGCACTTTGAACTACAATGGAGCTAAATTTCTAGTAGCTAAAATTTTTTTTTCGGATACTGATTTTTCCAAACATGTGTTTCTCGAATGCCCTTATATATGGGAGTTTTTTCCCACATTAATGCTCTTTTCTTTCTTAAATCTTCCAGTTTATTGATTCCTAATACCAATCGTTTTATTTTTGGTGTTCTTAATTACCCGTTGTCGACAAATGTCTTCGCACATTGAATATTCTCTATAGATAAATTGTGCCGCATCTCAAAATGTTTTGCTAGTCCCCCGGTCTCGTCAGTCTGATCTATTTCCTTGTGAAAAAGTATGAAAGAAAAAAAAATATACTTTGAAAAATTTTATTGCGAAAAAATTTTCATAAAATAATAAATCAAAAATTTATTAAAAAATAAAAATCGATAATTTTACCATTCTATCTTGAAGTGGCAACCATTACTAACATTTTAGTGAAAAACATCCCCAGATAAGATTTTTATCTAAAAAAACAAAATAGCTAACAAGTCGGCAAAAATTTTTCTTTTCGAGCAAAAAAACATACGGGTCTCATTCTTTGGACCATCATGCCCGTACCTGACCGATTGTCTTAAAATGAACAGCACCAGTCCTAAATTAAAATAGTTTTGTAAAAATAACCGCAATTCGCTGCTTTTTGACTGTTGGAAATCTAGTTACTATCTGACTGGTTCGCTTTTGGCTAAAAAAAGGACTAGTACCGAACTACAAATTTGATGCAGTAGTTCGTGTTTTCCCTGCAGGGTGTACTCTCATACATACTGCAAGTACACATATTGTCTGCGATTTGTAATTGGATTTGTATGCTCGAGAAATCTGTTTAATGACTTCCTTTGCGATTAACACGCAACCGGATGATATGCTCCATGATTATGTCGCATAATGATGGTATATCAATGTGATTTGATAAGCGACAACAGTAGGCAGTAAGCTGCAAAAATAGCAAGAACAATCTCAACAACAACAGGCACATGGAAATATAATATGTATTTTGTTGGTTGCTGGTTGCTGTGCTCGCTTACACACAAATTTCGTAATATGCATAAGTAGTTAATGGCTAAGTGCTCAAGTGCTCATTCAGCCAAATACATATATACATATATGTAAGTAAGTATATAATTAAGATTATACATGCAAGTTTAAATATTTGTGTAAAAATTATGACAACATACATATATAGATAACATTTTGAAGCTACTGACGCTTATTACAACAATCCTATAATCCATTACACAGCATGTGACTTGTATGTTTTTGTAGCCAGTGTATTGTGATGGCGGGCGATGCGAAGAGAAGAGAAACGTTCCCTCAAGAGAAAGATAAAGGCGCTAGCAAGCTGGAAGCATCTTTGTTTAATTCCAACTATTTTCGAAATATAGACAGCTTGCTAGACGCTCAAAGCATTAGAGTCCTCTAAGAAACTCAAATTGGATAATCCTAGTATGTCTTCCGTAACATATACTCATGGCATGGTATGCCAATTCTTGTTCCATTTGCTGGCTAAAAAAAAATCGGGCCTATGTCAGCCGCCTCTAACCAGGCAAATATGCAGTTAGACGTAAAATTTGTGGGGTAATAATTTAGAGAGAAATTCGAAAAAATCGTATTGAGTTTTAAGCTACAATCTCATTACAAAAAATGTGAAAAATATTACTTGATTTTTTCCTCCTTCAGTATCTTTGAAGAATTAAAAATGTACATTTACTACAGTATGGCATAATAGTTAAATTTCTAGCTGCGATTTTACGAAAGTTAATTTTCGATACATGTCGGCAGAACTGTATGTCGGAGTCTTTATTATAACCCAAAATAACATTCTCTGACATTTGCATATGTATTTTTTTTTTTTTAATTATTACATTCAAATGTTGGCCGCAGACAGAACATTCCAGTCAATGACGAACGCTGCCCCACCTTCATAACGACCTTTTTGTTGCCTGAAATTGGAGCCCGTGATGTCGGAAGTAGTGTGTAGTAATCGAAAAAAGAATCATTAATAGGGCAGTTTTCACATTCAAAACTCCATTTTTCCCCCACGGCGATGTCCTAAAAAAGTGTAGCATTCAATTTTGCATTACTATGTAAAGAAAAAAAAGTATGCATTATTTTTGTTAACTTTTGTAATGACTTATTATATGTATACTTCTGTATGCATTTAATTATACATAGTAAAACTTTTGGTTTCATATTATACGTATAAAGAAAAAAATTAGCTTTAAACGAGTATTTAAATTAATTCATTCTTTAAGTTATGTAAAAAGTAAAATATAAGAAAACGTTTACTGCTGCTTCGATTTCTGCCTCTCATCGAATTCGTGTTTGTAAAAGCGAAGCTTTGCCCTTTTAATTGCCATCTTTACATCCTTGACAAATTGCGAATGGGTGTAATCGTCTTTTGCAAGGCAATCTGAAATAAATTGTAAATGTGTGTACATATATATGCAAGTATATTTTCGTTGCATAAGTATGTCGTTTGCTTGTGGTCAAAAATATAATACTTACCATGCAAAATAGAATTGAAATTTTCAAGACTTTTAAAGGATTTTTTGCCTTTTATGCCCATGTACATAATTGAATAATATCAGGACTTTTGGAGTAAAAAGCTTTAGTAGACCATTATTCAACCCGTTTTCTCTTAAAATGGAGTTGATCGTTGATTTCTGGAAAGAAAGAAAAAAAAACATATTTCAACTGATTTGTGTGAGTTTAAAACAATCGAATTAATTTTCTTAAATAAGTATCGCCATTTTCTGTCATGTAGCTTTCAATTTCGTACAAGCGTTCAACCGTATTGATGGGAAAGTGCAGTGCCTTATATTGAACTTTCAATAAAAGTTCGAGACTCACATTGCTCTTTGCTGGCTCTTTTATCAGTTTATCAATATAATCATTACATTTTAGAACTAGACCTTTGAATAGAAGAACATTCATTGAAATTGGCATGGAATGAAAATATTATTGGAGACTTTACTTTGAAGTTGAATCTATTTACATGATAGATTTTTTATCTCCTCTTTGGGAGCGGAAACTTCAGCTTTAATTTCTTTATTATTTTTGTTTACCAATTGATATGACAAGCACCCTATAAAAATAAAAAATTAAATTTTTAGTAATTGTTGTAAAAAAATTAAACGTGAATAAATTATTAAAAAAGTGTAATTACTGCAATAACTAACCTTTCGATTCATTGTTCAAAGATTTGTTCTTATTTTGGCTGGTATGGTATGCTGTTCTACATCCAAAATTTCTATAAATAAGAGCAATATTATCTATTATTTTTTGGAATGTAAAATAGGTATTAGCAATAGTGAGTTTCTAAATGGCAAGCACATTAATATATTTTTACGCTTAAGAAAGAGTTTGCTGTATTAAAGGAAACAATTTTTCCATTTTTCCTTCTCCTGGAAATTGGCTGACCATTTTTACCCCCATATCTTCCAAAACATTATTAACGTAATTTAAATCCTTGTGATAATTAATATATGATCGTGCTGAAAACAACTCTTCATCTCTCCGCAGACGTGCGCTAGATTTACTGTAAGCTACCGTATTATTTATTTTTCTCCCAACTTGTAAACATCAACTGCAGCCATTGAACGAGCTATGACCAACAGGCCTACACAAAAAAGCACGAGCTGGAGCATCACAGATAACGTAACGGAGCTCAACATTTACTTTCTTGTTACCAATCGAAAGGCTTTCATTTTTTAGGTTTGAAACTGCAGAGTAAAAATCGTGCAAGTATGAATTTACGTCACTTGGTTTCTTTTTGGCCAGATATACGCCTACCAATATCACTTGCTAGTATAGGCCACAAGGCCAAGTTCGAACTTTTGTAAAAAGGCAACCCGTCGATTCCAAGACTACAAGACTATTCAGATATTTATGAACGTATAAATTAAAAAAATTCGAATTCAAAATATTCGATTAACCGAAAATGAACGGTTAACCGAGTAATATAAAGTGAACGGTTAATCGACTTCAGTCATATTCGAATAATTTCGTTAATCGATTAACCGAATAGCCCGAGCTCTACTAGACATACATATTTATATGCCTGCGAATGTTCGTGTGAGAATTTAACGTTACTCATACGACCTGTTTTCCCTTTTTTTACTATCAAAGGTGTCCTCGTAGAATTGTGGGTCGTTTTTCCTGTGAAACTCGTTTACTAAATATTTCTGTCTATTTTGAATTCCTGTAAAAATTTAAAACATAAAATATTTTCAGTTGGAGAGATTAGTGGTAACAATTACTGGTAACACATAGTGTTATGTATATTAGATATGTATATATGTATATATGTATATGCCCACTAAAACCTACACTATTTATTACAAATATAAATCACCATTTACCTAACAAATACCTAACATGAGCGAGTTAAACACAACGCAAAACTATGTTTGATGCTAAGAATGACATAATTTTAAGTAGCTTACATAGATGCCAGCACGCATAGCATACCACATTTTGCTTGCTTAGTTAGCTTGGAAGACCAGAGTTTTATGGATACACATACATATACTATGTATATACGCCGAGTCCATTCCTTTGCAATTTTTCCTGGATTCCTCAGGCAAAATTAATTTGGTATGAAAATGGCATATATTTAGGTATTTAAGTCGAAAAAAGCAACTCTGTGGCATACGAGTTGTGGTGAAACGTAAATGAGTAAACGCATAAATACGTACTCGTATTTGTATTCAGCCGCTTATGAATGGGCTCGCATATCACTTTACTCGTTTTGTTAAAAGCAGTGATATACACTGCTACTGACACCGGGACAGATACTCACTTTCATCGCAATCTACATAAAAAAAAAATAAAAAATTTAAGCTTCAAGCAAAAGCAACATTAAAGCTCATCGCTTGTGATGCATTTGAGTGGAGGCTACGGCAATCAGCATTGCACTCTACTTATACGCTGACACGTAGCCTCTCTCATTCAATGAGATAGAAGTAGCAACAAATAAAGAAACACATTAAGATTTTTAAAAAATTCAACAGAAATTCGAAAGCATTGAAATAAATATAAAAAGCATACGCCCACGGTAGCAAGCGCCCAGACTTGAAGCGAAACAAATAAAAAAAGAGAGAACAATTTCACGCACTTACCAGAAACCTTTTAGTTTCATGCATACTGATTGCAGATGCTATCCTTTGCATGGAAAATGAAAAGGTTTCTTGACAGCACAGCGTAAAATGGCACTCCAAATGTGAGGCGGCTGAGTGTATGACCTCAAGAGGAGATAGCATTGATCTGGCAATCATTTGAGTTGTTGCAATGGTTTGGAGGCAACGGTTAAAAAAAGACTGGTACTGATTATTTGAGAATATTGTCTAGACCAGTCTTTACAATTAGAACAGGAAGCTATCAGTTGGACTGTTGTAATCTTTTCTCAGGATTATCTTTCTCGTCTACAACGACTATCTATCTCAATGAACTTTGCAGATTCGGAATTTTAATACTCAAAAGAAAAAAATTTTAGAACGAGGTGACTGAGTACGCAACCAAACTGCCCAACCTTGACGGAAAGAAACGTAGCATATTTGTGTTCTGATACCTTCAAATCTATCGCGACTCTTAGCCCTCTTTTATTTATGGTATTGAATTTCAATAATCCCAAGTACTTCAACTGTCTGCAAGCAAACAACACTTTACGCGTTTAAGAACACTTTTAATTTTTGAGTAAGTACTCGAACACAAAGCAGATATTTAGCCTTTGTAATACGAGATTTTCCAGGAACGCCTAATCATCTCGTACGATAGAAAGGAGAATAATGGTGGCTTGAAAATTGAAAGTATCAAGAAAATGAACTCGAATAGAAGCATTTTAAGCAAAATGGAATGATTTAAAAAGGCAATAGCACCAGTGGCAGCAGAAAAAGAAATATATGTACGCAGAGAGGAAATCCCATCTCACTTTTGTTACAAAGTTACTGCGTGTACGTGCGAAAAGTAATGCGCTTACATACATATGTATGTACGTTATATGTAAGTGTGCGTTTGTGTAAGTAATTTTGTGTGGGTGCGAATGCCTTGAAGTGTGCTTATCTCCTGTGCATTTGTATGCGAAAATCAAGTCAGGAACGTGTAGGTATATAAAAATGAATATGCATATGTACACATACATGCATGTATGCCATGCAGCCAGTAAGAAATATTGCTAGTAATATGTACATATATAAAAAATGCTTTATGTAAAGATCAATTTAAAATTTGAACAGCATAAAAATTTTAGAGAAAACATTTTTGGTCTGATTGAACAACCGACTGATACTATGACGAAGTGACCTGTGTGAAGTGAGTTAGTTTTTATGCACATTGGAAAATGTATGAAAAATTGCGTAACTAGCGGAGGTAGAAACATTTTTAAGGTTAGTCAATACCAAGGTAATGGATTTGAAGCGAGCAATTTCAAGCTACTCACAGGTAAGCTTACTGCGGAATCTGTGTAGCGGAAATCAAGCCGAGCTCATCTCTGCGAATATGGCGTTTGACTTGTGTGTGTGTGTGGGAATTAATTTTCCCAAAATTAAGAAAAATTATAGATTTACGGGAGAGCGAGTATTGAATATCCTTAGTATTTGCTATTTATTGTGTAGCCATACAGGGCGTATACGTGACATAGGTCATAATGATATCTTTCAATATTTCGCAGTCTTCTTTGATTTGAAAAAAAAATAAAAAAATATAAGGATTTACTAGTTAGGTTAGATTGAATAGGAATTGTTGGAGAGTAGAACCTGTTGACACATAGGCCAAGATAGTACATATAGGGGCCCATTTTAATACCATATCCAGCAACTGATCCCTCTCGATCTTCTAGAGCTCACTCGGGGTCCGATCACTTTGTTGACGCTATGAACTTTACCAAAACTATTTTTTTCAACCGTGAGATTCCTGCAATACTTCGAAAGTATGATTAATCTACCATAAGTACTCCTCTTCTCTTTAAAGTCGGTAAAGTCTTGTAGATTTTCCTTTTCGCCGAATAACGCGGCCGAGTAGTTAGAGGTGCGCCCGACCACTCGGTAGGTCTAGAATCCGATTTCTGGTCCTAGAAATATCAAAGATTTTCTAATACCGGTCGCCGCTCGACAGGCAATGGTAAACGTTCCAATGTACATATATCTGTGATGACAAAGATTTTTATAAAAGCCCTCTATTTGAGTGAAGGCACCCCACCCACCAAAAACTGGAGGAGGAGTTCGATCAAACCCTTAGCAAAAGCGAAGGCATCAAATATTTGTTTACTTTTGTATGTTCTTTAAACTACTTACGGCAATGGTAAGTTATGCAAATCCTTAGACTAATAGCATGTCAGCCAATTAGCGGCCCGTAGGAGCCATCGCAGAGACAGACAATGCTTTTCGATTTCAACTTAAGGAAAGCAATATTCGTTTGCTATTATAGGAAGGTAGTTATGCATATTTCACTGGACGAAAGCTCGTTTCGGCGTTCTCTGGCTAATCCATACTTAGAGCAGTGTGATCTTTAATAGATTGCTTAAAGGTAGCATTTGGTACACCTACCTTTCCTGGAGAGATGGATATGGGCGTACCCTTTATCAATTCATCAGCTTTTTAGTCAGCCTGAGTATGTCGGTATTCAGGCTCCGATATGGGTTAAATTCTTGGACCATCTGATTCAAAGATCTGCGGCATTCATTAAATAATTTTGCATTTTCTATTTGTGAGTCTAAATCTTTCGGTGTAGCCTAACTTTCAAAGAAGATGAAGATATAATTTTTCTCAGCTCTTGCGATTCTGTCTTCAAGTTTTGAGCTATCTGAGTCTATAAAAAAGTTTATGGCATTGATATTTGGAGACAGTTGCATTACCTATCCTGTCGTTTTGGTATCACAACTTTATAAATATTTCCTATGTTAAGTGGGTGAGCGTATACCGCAGTGAATACCGGTGGGTAACAAGATTGTCTCCGACGTGTCCAGAATAGCGGAATAGCCTGGGATTCTGAGCTGGGTAGTTTAAGTCTGAATGTGGCAATAACGGCCAATTGTCGATTAATAAGGTAAAGGAAAAGTAGATGCAAGCCCTGACGCTTGCAGTTGTGTGATACAGCGGTGACAAGAGATCGTACGACCGCTGTATTCTTGTCCTTTTTTTTATGAAAATGTGTGGACAACATAAAATACAGAAACAAAATTTTCAAACTTTGAGCAAAACTCAGGAAAATTCAATAAAATTACATACATTAGTTTTGTAGCCCATTAAATTTTTATCTCACAAATTCAAGCTTAAAGTTTAAAACAAGCTCGTTGGGTTTTGAGAATTTTTTCCATATTAAGTATTTTCGAATTTTTTTTTTTGATAGAAAAGGCTAAAAAAATCTTGCCAAAAATCAACGCTTAGTCCTAGCTACTTCAAACTTGCACCTTATTGTACTAAAACTCTAAAAAGTCGGATTAAAAAGTTGAAATATTGCATGAAAATTTATTGAATTTTATAGATTTTTTCATTTAAAACTTGTGCTAAATACTTTTTTAAATTTTACAGACAGTTCGTGTCCGTGTGCTTATTTATTCATTTTTTTTTTAGTTTCTTTCCACGCAGTTTTTAATCGTCTCAATTGATACCACATTCCAGCTGGGTTACCAACAGATAGACAAGCGAATTACAGTAACGCCTTCGCAAGATTTCACAAGTGTCTGCTGATGTGGAGCCAGATGCGCGCCAAAAAGGTTTAGCAGTAATTTAAAATGCAAACATATGCAGACGAATACATACGTACATACATATGTACGTGTATGAGTAGCAACTACAAGCACGGGTTCAGCTAGAACTTCTCGAAAATATGCGTTTGTTGGCTTGTACGCTGGGGCGTACGCCCGCGCACACACATTTCGCTTAAATTGTAGTATTTTATTTCAGCGGTACGACTAACTATTTAGTATTGGGAGTGACACTTGAAGTCTTCCACTGAAATCCTTGAAGTGTCTTGAAAGCGAAAATATTACCATCAAGCAGTGTAGGGGGAGCGATGAGAGGTTGTGCAGAAGCGTAAAAGACGCTTCACATAACCACACACATACTCTAAAAATGCTCATATGTATTCACATAACGTAACTAAATATATGTATGTATATGTATACAAAGCATAAGCGTGCTCTTCTTCGGCTGTAAAGAGTGAAAGGATATGGCGGCTTCACGAACGTCCATGTAAAGCGTGCAGATGTGGGTGCTTTTAAAGTACTCAACGAGGTGAATGCAGACAGGTGGAAACGAAATGCATTATCCACTTAACGAGCAGACGAATAGAGAGCAACAGAAAGCAGCTAATAAAATGTATATGTATGTACACTGGAGTGGTCCAAAAATGCATGCGAAAACGTAAAGTCGGAATTTTAATGCCGTCACCCCCTAGGATTATTCTACACCGAAAAAAAATTAAACCCTATTTTTTTGTTTGATATTAAAAAAATTTAGGGAGTGCTCAAACCACTCGAAATTTTCCATGTATTTTAACAGGGAAAAAACAACTTTTCGTTGAAATGGTGTAGAAATCTGAAAAATCAATATTTTTCGATCGGAAAATTGCTTCTTTAACCATTTTTTCATGGTTACTATATTTTATAAGTCCGCGAAAACCTCCCGAAAATGCAATGGGGGGACCAATAAAAAATCTTTAGTAATGAAAAATGGTTTAATAAATAATTGGTTATTATTTAATATTGGAAGTCTTCTGAAGATAATCACAATTTTCCGATCGAAAAATATTGATTTTCAAGAATTTTATACCATTTCTACGAAAAGTTGTTTTTTCCCCATATAAAATACATGGATAACCTTGAACACTCCCTAAATATTTTTTGATTACAAAACAAAAAATAGAGTTATATTTTTTTTCTGTATAGAACAATCCTAGGGTGTCGCGACATTAAAATTCCGACTTTGCTGTTTTTGAACCACTCTAATGTACACACAACCATATAAGCATATACGCTAGCATACGAATGTACATAGTGCATGAAAGCCTTTCATCTTCACCGCTTCAGATATATGTATATGCACATATGTATGTAATATGTAGTTAAATTTGTATTGCTTGGCAAGGATATCAAGCTGCCACAGCAACGGACACTGACGAATGCGTGCGATGTTTCGCCCTTAGATGCTAGGGAAAATGTAAAAATATTAAATATCACACATGCACATGTATTTATGTATGCATACTAATATAGTACATATAGAAAATTGCAAAGAAAAAATCTTGCTGCATATGCATTTGTCTGCTTAAAGGTGAGTGCTGTGGAATTTAATGAGCGTAGCACAAAAAATTCTCCCTTCCAAAATAGATAGTTGCCCTTTTCGTTTTCGCCCTTCCGAGAAATAACAAATTATTTTCACTCAAGCATAACACACTTTTGTATGTTTTTCTCTTTCAACTGCAATTTTTACATAATTTGCAGTAAACGTCCTTGAAGGATATGCTTTTTCGTGCAATTTGTGCAATTTGATTAAGTAGCTGTTTCATCTGCAAAAAAATGTACTTCCCAAAGTGCGATGGTAGACTAGTAGAGTCGTTAGCTAATTTAGTAATTTCGCTTTTAGTGCAGTTTTTATAAATGTTTTTTATTTTGTATACAATTTAAAAAAATATATCTTAACGAATTTCAGACACAATTCGTACCTGTACCTCTTGCATCATTGCAAAATGTGGACAAATGCTAAATGTGCAGAGTTTTAAGGCAAGGACGTAGCTCTACCGAGACTGAGACACATCTGTACAATGGAAAAATTGTTATTTGCGATACAACGTAATTTAAATGGTAACCACTACTCGATGAATGAAACGCCGTAGACACATCGCGAAGTTATGAAGCCATCAAGTATCAGTCGTCGAGAACTGCTTGGAATTGGTTACATAGTGAAATCCTTGAAACTTCAATCTTAGCTTCGCAAAAGTTGAACAGCCTAATAGAAAGCTTTAACCAATTAAACGGCATCATTCTCTCGGCAACTGCATCAGTAAGGATCAAATAAAATTTTTTAGCCTTACCGATCCAACACTGAAGTGCGTTTTCAGTATTCCAACGCTATTGAGAAGGAAGTCAGGGACTCGCTTTCAAGTTATGAGCGCTGCTCAGCGAGTTCAGAACTTTTATTTGTTCCTTGGCCATGAGAATACCGCCAATTGACGTCCCACTCTTGCGAGTAGTATCTTTACTGATACAGCCCCTTCTGCCTGAAAAACTCTACAGCATTCTGGAAGTCTAAACCAGGTTTTTATGGAGAGATGCTAGCAGAAACCATGCTTGTCATCCCCTGAGGGAATGTGTGTAAATAAAAACCTACTTGGATAAGTTTCGGACACGCACTGATCAGTGTAATCAGGGATGAAATCTAAAACTTTAAGATTGATTTGATCCTTATTCCAGGCCAGGATGCGCAGTTATGCCGGAAATGCACAAAAAAAATGTTAGGCACCCATTTAATAAACAGGCTTAGACAAGCCTGAGCCACATCATTAAACCCAGCATTAAAATTATGATACATACTTTGTTCAGTTTTCATTCACAGTTTTAATTTGGCTTAAAATTTAAATATTAAAAAAAAATTGTTGTGTAATTTTTAACTGCCCATAAATTTATGTCCAATAAAAAAGACGAAAAACGGAAATTTATGTCCAGTTTCCAAATTTCATACCAGTTTTTAAATTATTACACAATTTTTAACTGACTAGAAATGTATGTTCGATAGGAAATGACACGTAATGGAAATTTATGTCCAGTTTCCAAATCAAATACCCAGTTTTCGAATGACTAAAAATTTGTGTCCGGCTTTTAACTGACCAAGATGTTATGTCAAGTTTTTTTATGACAAAAATTTGTACACATTTTTATGTCCAATATGAAATGACAAAAAATTAAAATTTAAGTCCAAGTTTTCAACTGTCCAGATTTTATGTAACCAAAAATTTGTGTCCGTTTTCCAACTGACCCAAAAATGTATGCCTAATTTTTAAGGGACGAAAAATTTATGTCCAGTTATTCAATGAAGAAAAATCTATTTTAAATTTTTTTGTGATAAAAAATTTTGTGTTCAGTTTTTAAATGTCCATAAGTGTATGTCAAAGTTCTTAAATAACAAAACATTTTTTTTCAAACTATCAAATTATCAAAAAATTTAGCCAGAAAAAAAAAATACAAAATTTATTTTAAATAAAAAAACATATTTGGTAAGAATAAACGTATGTTCCATTTTTGAATTACCAAACTTTACATCCAATTTAAAAATTATGGTTAGAATTCATGTTCAGTTTTTGAATTACCAAAATGTATGTCCAACTTTCAAATTACCAAAAAATTTACCTAGTAAAAGTCTAAATTAGTTTAAATTGCCCAAAACTTATGGCAAGAATTTACTTCTAATTTTTGAATTACGAAAATTTATTTTATTTCTCTGAAGTAGATTTCCTTATTTAAACTAAACAAGCAAATATCTATGTATTTAATTTGAAGTAAGTAGCTTCTCTGCGTTAGAAAAAGTGGACAACACAACCATCATTATTACCCAATTTAACCATAATTTTCCGTACATAAAATACATCTTGTAACTGTGCCAGCCATTTTCCTTTACAAAAATACTTTCTCCTTTCTGAAGGCAAAATATTACTGGAAAAATATTTATGAGCGCCAGCCTGCAGCACATAAATACCCCAAAAGCAAAATGTAAATGTACACAAATTAGCTGCAGCAAAGTTAAAGAAGAAAAGTAGATATTTAGTAATACATATATACAGAAATATTTTACAAAAGATAAAACAACCATTGGCAATAGCATAACCAAACATTGCCAGCGCCAGCTGCTACTCACTCAACGTTGATAGGTTTAAAGGCCAAGCGGCAACATAAACTGACAAATATCTACTTTGTTAAGATACTTGCTGCTGCTCCTGCCGCTACTCCTGTCTACTTAATGAATGTTGCCATATTGCAGCAACGTCTTCAGTTATTGTTATGTTCAAGCATTTGCTGCCAGTGCGACCTTCTGTACATTCAATGTAGTACGTAAATATGTAGCTGTTGTTGTAGCAGAATTCAATAACGTAAGCGTTAAGCGAAGGAGAACGCAGATGAAGGAGCGAAAGCTGAGTACTGACCGGACCAAACCAGCTGCTGTTCAAATCAATTTATGGCATACAAGTGTTTTGACAAAACGTTTCACACACAATTAAAAGAGCATTCAACACATTGATTGACCATTGACTGCCGCAGGAGGGGAGGCAGAAACAAACGATCGAACGGATGCATGCTGCGGTGTTAGCGGAAGTGTTGGAGTGGATGAGGGCGGCAAACTGCAGGGAGCGTACACTGGCTGGCTGGTGATTTGAGGATGCTTACGAAATACGGGCAGCAGTTGAAGCCAAAGCATTCAGAGCTCAAGAGTTATGACTGCTGTTGCTGCCACTTCAAATGCCACGGTTCATTAGGTAGCTAGCTGCAACAATAAAGCACAAAATATCTAATGCTGTTATTTCGACTACTTGTTGTTGTCGTATACGTATTTATTTGTATATTTGTTGTTAACATTCGACAAAAGTTTGCACGCCATAAAATTACACTTGAGTGTCGGGAAGAAGGTAAGGTCGCTAAGAGCAATTTCGCGCACTTTTGTATCGAAAAGTGTAGAGTAGAGGCAAGCGCACGGCCAGATGCAAGAAACGATGCCAAAATAACGCCGGACGGGTTGAGGACTAGTGCATGTACATACATACATACATATATGTATAAGTATCAACCAATGCTAAAACAACAAACCAAAAATATCTGTTTTCACAATAACAACATTTCGTATCTTAAGAATCCTTCTCGACCACCATTCGATTTTACTACATACATATATTTATGAACCTATGAACGCATGCTCTTAACACTTACTGGCTCGCCATTCTTCATGCGCTTATTTATTTTTATTTTTTCTTTCTCATAACTTTTTGTAATTTTTTATGACCCTCCAAAAATAAATAAACACTCAATACAATAAATCTTCGAATGTGAATAGACTCTTGAGACCGACGCCACATTTGTTGTTCGACAACGCGCCATTGCCCTGCCATTGCCACATACAGAGCTATGGGACTACACCGAAGTAGCATCTGACAATGATGGCAACCATAATGGCGTTGCGCTAATGTAACTCTGTCGGCTAGAAAAAGGGAAGTGAAAGCACAGCTGCGGAAGATGGTGATGATAACTGTGGCGTTTTGAAAAATGAGCGGGCACACATGTAGCCTACATGTCGCTTCCTAAATCGAAAACAGTCACAACTCGAAATTTTTCAAATTTGATTTTTTTCCATAAATCAATGCACGGACCACACTTCTAACGTCCGTCAAAATATTTTCACCAGCACTATCTTCTTTAAGTGGAAAAATACTATAAGACAGTTTTTGTTTTGCTTGTATCGCTTGCGCAACATCAATACTTGATTGCCTCTCCTGATTATTTCGGATATTTTGAGTTGTGCCGGTTGTAGATTTTGGCTTTTGCACACACACGTGTGACTCCGCATAGGAAACATTAAGCAGTATTTTTCACATTTGGCATTTCCTGCCTCTACTATGAAGACATTAATTGAACAAAAACATAAGAATTTGTTAAATTTGTAAATGAAAAGTTTAAATCACTTATAGTTAACGAGTTAAACTGTGGGATGCTTAAATCTACTAAAACTTCTACTCAGCTTCTGAAAGAATTCTAAAAGACGTTGACTTCTTTACTTTGCCTGCTGGAACAGAAAATTGTAAGTCTTTCGATGACATTTTCAAAAAATCTACTTTCATGTGTTTTAATTTTATGAAATATGTAAACTGAGCACTAGGGTGATCCTAAAAAATATGAAAATTTTAATTTTGTATGGGTCGCTACCAAAAATTAAAAAAAAAATGACAGTCATCGCGAAATGGATTTATAATGCAAAATTAAGCTCCAAAAACTGATTTGCAAGTTTTTCGGGAAAAATGCGACATTTTTTAAATTTCTAAATTATAGTTGTTTACATATAATTATCTTGAAAAAGTACCAGGGTACTCATGTATAAGTGTAAGTTAGTATTAACTTCCTGAGCTGAAAACGCAATTTTTTAATTTTTGTATGGGCAGTAGTGTGCTCCTTAAAATATCAATATCTGAATTTGGTATTGCGCACCAGTTTATTTTGTTCTACATAAAAAATAAAGATATCCATAGAATATTCAAAATTTTAAGCAATTTTAAGGGTCGCTGCCAGAACTTGAAAAATTTTAAAATAAAACAAATCGCAAAAATTTTATAAAATTTTTACTTTAAATGTGAAAAAATATACATATTAATGAAACTTATTCATATACTCGCTGAATTAAAGTTCATCAAAGTCAAACAATTTCGAACTTTCGCGATTTAAAAAGAAAAGAAAATTCTTACAAACCCTGGTAGTGACCCAAAATTTTTAGTTTTTTATTTTTACGCAAGTCTTTATTTTTACCTGGAACAAATGATATTTTTAAATGCAATCCTAATAGACAGGTTTTTTATATAATGGCATTTTTTTGTGTGTTTCGGGGTATATCAATTGGCCAAAGTTTTATTAAACCACGGTAGCGACCAAATTTTATTTTTTTTATTTTTATTTTTTTTACTTTAATTAATTTTGAAATTCTTTTGAAAGTCTTTATTTTGTACCTAGAAAAATATTAAGGGGTTTCCTCATGATGTTGATAATTTTAGGTCTACCCTAATTGGCAGATTTTTGAGGTAATGCTATTTTTGTGTGTTTTCAGGGTATAACTGATGGGACCACAACTCACTGAGTTATGGCTGGGCAAAGTCGAAGTTTTGTCGAACTTTTGTGATTTTTAAATACATTCTCAAACCCTAGTAGCAACCCCTAGATATTATTTTACAATTATGAAAATTTCGCGCATGTCTTTAATTTTACCTAGAACCAAATGCAGGGGCGTCCAATAAAATGTTTAGATGTTGACAACATGTTTAACAACATTTAGTTTTCATAACTGATTTGAAACCCCTTTTGTGAATACTCTTAGCAGGATGCAGAACGGGTGAATAAAACGATATTTATAAATGATACCATATTTTTTAAGTAATACGATACGGCTACTCAACCCTGACCAGATCGGCTTGTCCTTCAATCATTACCGTCAAGCTCAACTAACATGAAAACCAGGAAGCATGCAACTTCTATTAGATTTGTCCATAGGGACAAAGGTGTTAGCTGACAGGGGTCTAGGGGGCATGCAAAGATATGTCTCGAGTCATGGGGTGTCTTTCCGTATGCCGGGCACTCGCTGGGCCCATCCGCATACATATAATCTACTCTGGTCACGTAGTAGAGGAAGCTCGAGAGTCAGTGTAGGAAAATACTGACTCCTTTTGAATGGCGTTTCTGGCCTGGCGATAATCTATCGGGTCCAGAGGTTCTTTTATGAACCACTGGAATTCGTCCGTCAGTTTGTATAGATGCCTTCTGATGTGCCCTGGCGAGGGCTCCGCCGCAAGCAGGTGTCTGTTCGGGTTCCCACTTCGGTGACACCCTACTGGGAATTGTTGAGCCTCGTCGTGTAGATGGTATTGTGGCGACATCAGAAGGCATCCGTTTGCTGTGTGGAGTGGAGCTTTTTGACAGGTATGTAGCTACGTCCACTGCATCCTACTAGTCCCCGGCGACCACACAGGCATTCCCACTACAGCCCATTCTACGTACCAGAATGACTCGGGTTTAACACGACGAAGGGCTGTTGTTTCGGCGATCTACACCTGTTTAGGACGGCGAAATATCTTAACTGAATCCCTCAATGTTTCGTTATGTTTACACGTAAAATTTCTTAAGTGCCTGTTACTCAGACCTTTTTTTTAAGTTTCACTTACATATCACATTTACGGCGCTACACGCTCCTTTTTTGAAACTTCGCTTTTCATTCGAAATTTAATGCTGTTTTCGGCTTTCACATAAGACTTAAAAAATCACCCGTGAAAAGGTATGTCAAAATCGTCGATTTCAACAACGCCACTAAAGCACTTAACGAGCGTAACATACTTGCTTTATTAACATCATCATATTTGCCACCTCACCATGACGCCACGGCTAGACAAGTCTCGAAAAAAACTCACAAATGGCAGGAGTTGAGACTCATTTTGTGCACGTGCGCCTATAAGATGCTGTCTTATATACACATACATATTCATATATGCACTTATGTAAGTACCTACATATGTATTAGTTAACAGTATCGACACTGCAATAACTCAGCCACAAATCGATGTTTTATGATTGTGTTGCCTGGTTTTTGCACTTTTCTCTGACAGAACAGTATGAAAAAAATGAACTCAGAAAAAGTGTTTCATTTCTTTACTAAACTCACTTTCGTTATGGAGTACCGCCGCGCTGCCATGTCGAATGATATATGAATGTAAGGCAAGTACTTGCCACTGTATTGCAACCAACCAACAAGACAGCAGCAAAGAGTTACGACCACAGACAAGTCGCAATGTGGCAATGGTAACATCGGCGACACTCGAAAGGCGATTGCTACTCACTTGCAACGGAAACGGCAGTACTAAATCAAATGCTGTTTGCCGAAAAATTCAATCTATTACAGACGAGAGGCATAGTTAGTCGATACAGACCCACATGTAAAGGGTGCATGCATACATATGTATGTATGTATGTGTCGAGGCACATGTGTGTATAAGTTGTTGAATATACGCCCCAAGCGTTTGGGTGGTTGTCGGCAATATAATATCCTTTTTGGTTTTCCGGTATTTTCCAATTTTCGAAAGCGACCCCACCAACACATATTTAGTACAAAGTACTAGGCGCAATTGAGCTTACGTGAATATACGCTGTTCATATGTAAACATATCTAACTCTCCTTACACTCGAACCATTTGCCCAGGGAAACCTCTGGAGTCCCACTCGTAATGTTAGCCAAGGCGAAACGGTCGAACAGCACAGCCGTCATTTGGTATATTGAAGGCGTTGCTCGTTCACGTCGCGTCTGTTGGTGGCAAACAAGGTACCAAACAAATCCCGGCCATATATTTTATGCCACATACATATGTACATATGTATGTATTTACTCGTAGCGAATGAATGGGCATAGGAGAATATGTAAGCAGTAAAACGATTTTAGGACTATCCATGGTACACTCAACCATAAGCGCAGCCAGTCTAAAGCCAATAACCCGTCTAACTCGGCTGTTACAGTTAAAACGTAACGAAAAATTGTGCTCAACAAATATGTCTAAAAAGACGCTAGAGAGACTAAAAGCTAAACGGAAAATAAATAGCTCGCCGAAAAGGAAATGCCAGTGGCGTATATAGGTTCACTTGCATACATACATACTTGGGAGTAGGAAGCACAAAAAAGAATAAAGGCTAAAAGAAAAATGGTAAAGCGAAAATGTTTCCGGTAGAAAATTATTAGCAAATAAATAAGCAAATCCTTTCTAGCACCATAAATTACCTTTATTTCCTGTTGCCGCACCAAAGACGCCGGACAACATATGCACACACATACGTTTGTGTGTTCGTATGTGTCTTTACTTGGGCTAAATTTGGCTTCTACATACTTTCGTGCATGGTGTTGTTTGCTCTTGTAATAGGCTTTTATTTTAAGCTGATAATTGACATGGCCTACAAAGTTGTTTATATTCGGTCTGACAGCAGTTAAATTGGGATTTTGCGTCTTTGCTATATTCGGTTATTCACTTGCAATTTTTTCTTTTTTTTTCGTGAATATTTTCCTTTGTAGATCTTTGAGGGTTTTGAACTCGTGTACATTCGCAAATATTTGCTGTTCGATTTCACTTCAAGGTTGCGTAAAGAGGCTCGGGTTAGAAAAAATAGGCGAATGTTTGATTTCAACTAAATTCCTCCAACTTTAAACGTACTTTTGGGTTACTGAGTAATAATTTTTCGGCTACTAGATAAGGGCAAAGAAGGCTTCAGGGGCTCTATACAGTTGCCCAAGGTTATTTCGTGGTTTTAAAAATCCATAGTTAAGACCATTTTATTTTATGGAAGGACGAGTTCAACGAATTTCCTAATTGGATTCCGTGGGGCAGTTAGAACCACCACCTGGCCCTTAATGTTGTGTCTAATATAGCGATTGTAGACACAAAGTAACTGCAGCAAAGACGCCAGTCGTACTCCGGGCCTGGACGTTCTAGTATTCTCGTGGCATCGATTTCATACCTGAGAACAGGGATCATTGCGTGACTAGCCTGGCAACAGCTCGTTCCTGCTTTACGTACATCCCATCAGAGAATGAGTGGACGGGAAGCAGGAGTTGGATGGAGGCACCCTCGAACTTTTACATGGCTTGGCGAAAGTATCGGTGGAAGTGTCTTCTCCAGGGAGCACTCCATCAACTTTTTGATTTAGTCTTCGAGATCACTGTAGTTTTCTGCTATAAAAAAGCAGTCGATCGACTGCTGCTGGGGAGGTTAACATATACTCAGACAGCAAGGAAACAATCATATTACCTTGTCAGACTTGCATAACCGAGGAGTTGGCAAACTCTAACCTTTTGTAAACTCATTCAAGAGATTAAGATTGAGAAACAACCTGTCAGACTACCGGAAAAAATGGCCAAAAGAAAAGCGACCTAAAGCTGGGCCACTCCTCCCTCAGCTTAATAACACTATAGGGACGCTAAAATGGCACAAAAAAAGTAAACTTAATTTTCGGTCGCACAATGTGAAACTGTATAGCGCTTTTCTAGATCGGATCACTTTCCCAAGCTGTCTTAATTTTAAGTTTACATGGAACATGTTACTCATACGCCATGTACATTATTTACTATCCCTATTTCATACAAAAATGTATTGCATATTTTCATTAGTCCATTCACAACTTGTTTATTTATCCAACGATTTTCATCGTTAGCAGCTCGATGTTTTTTTGCAAAAGAAAGGCTTTAATGCATACTAGGAGTGCCAGCTACTGTCGAAGTTCGTCCATGTTTCTAATTTCTAGCCCTGGAGATGTTTTATAAGGCACAAATTACTCCAAAAGAAAATCTTCTTCTTTGGTACTAAATAAAACGTAACTGAAAAACTGCCTATTTTTTTAATATTTCATTCGAGTTATAGTTCAATAATATTTTTATTATAAAAACGCCTTGGCGCCAAACAAATGACGTTTGTTTGAAGTATCTGGAATTAAAAACCGCAATCTGTCAAATGATGGAATGGGGAAAATTTCAGACCAAGATTTAACACAATTTTCAATTAGGGTGACACGGAAACCTTGGGACAATATGTAGTTTCTCCATAATTCTCGATTTATGAATTTAGATAACCCGATACACTTCAGTTAGTCGATAAATTTCGACAACTCGATACATATTGATAGCTCAAAGAATAATAAGATAAAATTCGATAAATCCAAAAAAATTTGTATAACTGTGCGTCTTCAAAACTGGATACGTTTCGATAACTCAAAAACTTACATGTCTCGCTATATGTACATATATCGATAACTCGATTTTGATAGCTCCATAAATTTATTTTTCCCCTTATAAAACTCGTGGAAAGCTTTGAACGCTTTGAACATTTTATTTCGATATAAAAGATCAGGGATAGGTATATATTTTTTCGTATGCCCTAATGTGTATACCGCTGACAAATACGCTATGTATAGATATACTAGTAGTACACCCGGCGCACTTCGTCCCGTGGTCGATTTAATGGTGGTAATTTGATTTTGAACCCTGTTGTCTCCGAATGACTTCACTTGACGATTTTTAGTAATAACTCGATTCGAGCGCCACCTTGCGGCTCTTTTTTCAATAGTATTGCACCTACTGTTACCAATATACATCTTGTTTATGAGGCAAATCGGACCATAAATACGATCTTTAGTAATAACTTGACTCCAGAGCCACTCGGTCGTTTAGGAGGAGTTCACTCGAAAACACACGTACTGAGGAATTATATATCGTCGATGTTTTTGCAAAACTGCCCATCGACCAGTTGCAAAGCCGCCCAAATCGCCGATGGGGCAAAAATGAGATTTGGTAACCCTGAACTCCAGGCATCGAGATTTATGCATAAAAATCGTTAAATCGTTATTAAAACAACAGATTTGTAAAATAATAGCTAGAGAAAATACCGCCCATCAAGGCAATGCCTTCAAAGAATAAATCGTTTTTTCGCTCTCCTGCAAAATTTGAGTGCCGTAAGCTAGGCGGTTTTGCTAATCCAGGCAAGAAGCTACCTACGTACATACCAAATTTAAAGCAAATCGGACGATAAATAAAACTTTTTCGAATAGATCGGTCCCTGGTCCACTTCCCGGAAAAAAGGACCATATATGCTAATCTAGGTAAAAAGCTACCTCCGTACCAAATTTAAAGCAAATCGGACCATAATAAGATTTTTTCGAATAGATCGGTCCCTGGTCCACCTACCGGAAAAAAGTAGGTAAAACATGGTGGTTGCTGAAAGCTATTTGTATACAAATTTTAATGAAAATCGGGCCAGCCGTTCGCGAGATTACGTGTTACAAAATAAAGGGACTTCTCTTTATATAATTTGTATAGATAATATGTATGTATATGTAATTGCTCAAAATGGAACTCTCTCTTAAACTCAAAAGTGATTTCGTTCGTCGCGCTTTATTAATAATAAAATACCTGCACTTGTCACAGAATTCCAATATTTTACTCAATGCCAATTAACGGTCATTTAATTAAATACTCACCACAAAAGAGCACCAATACCATAGCAGTCTGCGTATGAGTATGAGTGTACAGATGTATGTATATGCATACATATGTACATTTATGTTACAGAAGTAAATAACAGCAGCATACTGAGCTTCGTTATAACAAAAGCGCATTTGTGCGCTTGCATGATCGTGCGATTTCAAAAGCAACAACCAATGTCCAGCGCCTATATGTATGCAATGCAATTTACGTTAAACTCATTTAAAGTTATAATTGCGGATTCTTTATTTAATTTTCGCATAATTAGTAACAGCGCTGCTGTTGTTGGAGTGAAAGCAAAAAAAAATATTAAAATAAAATACTGAAAAAATTAAAAAAAAAAAATGCGAATTTATATATATATTTTTTTTATCAAATTCAAAGAGATGCAAATTTTTGCATGGGTTGCTGTGAATTTGTATAAATACAAAACAAATTAGTGCATGCAAATAAACGCACATATGCAAGTATGTACATACATATGTTTGCAGGTGTGCGTATATGCTCACATATGCTCACATTTGTTAGCCGCAAAGCCATTGCAAGTATTAAATTGCTTGTACGCTTGTATGCTTATTCGGTTGTTCTGCTCTGCATTTTAACTTTATTTTATTCGTATATTTTTTTCTACCCTTTCTGAATTCGTTTCGTTAAAAATAGCTTAGCGGTTATGCTTATAATATTCAAAGGATTTTCCAAATGCATTTTCCTAATTAACAACTCGCATTTTGCATCACCGAAAACACAGAAATTCCTTTTGCGGCCAGCTACTTTTCATACACAGTTATGATTTGCCAGTGTTTGTACGTTTGTGTGTAGATGTAAGAAAGAGTGTAGCTGCAGTGAGCTTTTGACTGTATGCAGCTAACCATTCTATGCTTTTAACTTTTCAATGTTTTGAAGGTAAATAAACGGGCGTGGGAAACCTCACTGTGGCTTAAGCTTGCCTTTGTATTTGTAATGTTGTACGTGTCCTTGCAACACACACAGCGAAACCTACAGATTTCATATAGCAAATTCAACTGCTTACTGTAAGCTAGCGAAGACTGTAACAAGTACAACAACAACAACGACAACAACCGCCACCAATGCAACTAAATACCAAAGCAACAAAGAAACCAATAAAATATAATAAAACAACAAGGTGAACATACAAAAGATCTTAACGCGCTCGCACACTGGAAATCCTACAGCTATGCCCACAAGCGTAATACACGAATACACATATGTGCATACATACATATCTCAACACTCAAAGTCATATTTACCTGCACCGCCATTTACTCAAAGCTCTTTACTATTGGGATTTCAGCTTTGGCTGGTTCACTTGCTTGCTAGAACCGCGTACGTTCGCGCATCGGCTACCTGCTAGCTGGGTTGACTGGTCCTCGCAAACAATCTAACCCCACCAGTGTTGCTGGTCTTTTCCCCACAAGCTTAACGCTTTATGCATAAACAAACTGTAAGTAAAGGATGTGTACTATTTTTTCTACCTAAACAAACATATCCTCGGGCATATTAGTGTGGAATTTAAATTGCAAAAATTACTTGCTAAAACCTAAACTGGAAATTTTATAGGGAAAATGTGGAACTCAAAAAAATTTGGTAACGAGTTTTCGCTTCCACTCCGAATGCAGTAATAAATATGCTTCCATTTGATTGGCGCTATAAGCAACGCGAAAAGGCTCATAAATCTTATGCAAAACCTTTCGCTAGAACACTCCAAGAGACCCCTTATCAGATGATTTCATTGTCCATGCTTCAGTCAAAAGTGACATGGTTGCCGAGACGCTTATGCGCTGACTGTTTGTCTGATAACAGGAGGTACTCCGTTGAGTCCTCATGCACCCACCAGACCCGCGCGCTTTGCTTCTCTATCTAATTCCGAGACGGCAGAATGAGCGTTACGTTCTCTTTTAACGAAGATGTCGATATCGTCGGCATATTCCAGCAATTGTAAGTTCTTTTAAAAATTGTACCTGTGTGGTTCAGTTCTCGGCGCTTATTATCTTCTTCAACATCAGACTAAAGAAACCAAACCTCGCTAAGGATTTTAGGGATTATCTGATAATTTGCGGGTTGCTGAACACCACCTTTCCTGAAAATCATTAGCATTCTTGGCTACTTTCTTTGCTGCCTTAATTTTTCTTTTGACCAACGCTCAGTATCTCTCAATTGGTCTGGGCTCTGGGCAGTTCGGCGGATTCGCTTCTCGAGGCACCAAAAGCACCATTCCAAAGGCAATTGGCTGTAATCACAAGTGGCTAGGTCCGATCAAAATAAATAGGAAACCTCTTGCTGTATTGGAAAAGGAGCGAATGAAATGAGCGTTATCTCACCCACATGAGGGCAGGGTAGTGACATAGGTAGTGCTCCACACTCTCGATTTCGTACACGTCGCGGCAACTACGGCAAATGTCATTCGCAGGCAAACCCATTTTGGGAGCACGCCTTTCCATCAAGCAGTGGTCAGTAATGTTACTGGTCACCAGCCTTAGTAGAGGGTGTTCTAGCCGAATGAGCACGTCGGATCTTTTCTTCTCGAAGCTGGGCCAGATTTGTCGGGTCGTCCTACACGTAAGTTCTTCCGACCATCTTTTGTTTGCCTTCTCAACGAAGTATGTATGTATGTCCTGAGCCATGCTTTACAGGTAGATAACGGTATGCCCGCTGCAAGAGAGGAGTTGACGTCAGACTGGGCTCCCCTCCAGCTCGTCCGCTGCACAATTACCTTGAATGTCTCTGTGGCTTGGCACCCACACGATGTGATTAGTAGATTTTGATGCTAGATCGTTAAGGACTTTCCTACATTCTATCCCAGTTATAGACGAGGTCTTGCAGCAATCCGGGAATTGGTAGCAGCTTGGCTATCGGAGTATATAATTACTGAAGGCAGGTTAAGAAAAGATTCAATAAGGCAGAGTGCAGCCGCTTTTATAGCCGCGATTTCTGCTTGGAAGACACTGCAGTGGCCTGCCAGCCTAAAGCAGAGATCTAGCGAAAGGTCCGTCGAGTGTATCCCACTCCCTACTCTTAGATTTAGTTTGTAGATGGCTGTGGAGTTATCTTGGATGCCCCAGACCGAGTCGTCTCCCCAGTCCTTCCTCGAAGGGCTGCGAATGGAGAACTTTTTCCCGGGCTACACCTAATCCTATCGGGGTAGTTGGTTAGAATGTTGGTGTGACCAAATCTAGAGTCTTACAATTTTAACAGTACATTTAGCTTGCTCGCCTGAAGCTTCAAAAAAAAAGGTCTACGGGCAGAAATTTAAGAAGTATCTCCATGACTTTGGTGGGTGTGGATAGCAGCGCACCTGTAATTAGTGCTCTTCACAGCGTCTGAAACTTTCTGCACTTTGAACGTCTTGAGACCAGCATCTATTTTTGTTTTGCGGACAAAAAACTCGGAACCTGACCTTCGAGTAACAACCAAGTCCTTCTTAAAGTTCTCCAACATTCTTGACACAGTTTTTGAGCTTACTTTTAGCTCCCGAGCAGTTTTGTGAATGGCCACTGAGGGTGGTCTTGAAATATTTTCACAATCGTTTTCCGTACTTCCAATTCGCTTGCAATTTTTAAAAGAAAAAAGCGTCTATTTGAAAATGGTATATTTCTGACATTTATCTCAAAGTTTACTACGAAAAAAAAATTTCAAATTGAGTAATTTGAAAAAGTTTTATTAAACACAAAAAAATGTTTAATGATTTTTTTCGAACCCAGTCCTTTGACGCCACTCTCACTGTAGCGATGCGTGGGGTTGACCTCTCTTTTGACTATGTCATTGTTCATCAGTATGAAGTCTTATTAATTATTCTTATTATTTGAGATATAATAAGTTTTTTAAAGTTTGGTAAAAAATTGGTTTTCCCAAAATCGATCCTGATTAATACTCGTACATGTACATGCAGTGGTACAAGTGATGCTTATATACATTAAACTCAACTCCTTTTATTTTAATTTAAGATTTGCCTGTATTAGTGTGTTTTATCTGATGAATTTCATATTCAAGTGCATTTCTGTTGTGCATGCCTCATTCAATTATTAAGAAAAGACAACATAATGTATGTACATACATACATAGGGACAGATGCATATGGGTATATTTGCAAATGCATATACGCGGTTATGGTATGGTGGTGGAATTGAAGTACTTGCCTGAAGTTGCAAAGGACCCTTTTCCGCTTTGACACGCAGCACTTTGAATCGGATGTTATTACACAGATATGCTTTTGACTATAGAAGATCTTATTTATTCTATTTTTTTATGAAAACGGGCTTGTGGAATGCATATTGATAATTAAATGTGCATTGCGAAAAATCACATGGAGTATGGGCTCTCATTTTTTGTAGGTAATGAAAATCATAAATCTTAGTTTAAGTGCTGTTTTTGACAAAGAAAGCTCCCATAATTTAGACGAAGACTTAACAAAGGGATATCCATGGTCCGTTTTGAAATAATTATGTACAGGATTCTATAATAGAGCACCGCTTTTTACTTCATTTTACTCTTCGAAAAGGATACTGTCATTAAAATTTCACCTTTAAAATCTTTTCCAGCTTTACGCGCAATTTCTCTCAGTATGCTTTGACGCACTGCTTAATTACGTTCTTGTCAATGTTAACAATATTTCGTCATAGCAACATGAAACAACAATGACAAAGACATGTGTATATACTAATGTCGTAAATGTCGTTTAGTTTAGCGGATGTGTTGCAACAATTGACAATGTGTGGCAGTTAAAAGGGATATGTTGTGTGAAAGTATGTATGTATGTACGAACATCTGTATAACGATGCATAAACAAACATACATAGCTGTACACGTATATATATTTATACACATGAGTGTATCGGTGCTATTTTTATATCGAAAACATGAAATCTATTACATTCTAAGACTTTTGCCAAAATATTTCGGAAAAATATTAAGATCAACGTGAGCTGGACCTATTTGAAAGTACTTCCAAAAATCGAGGACATTTTTTTTTCTACAAAATCACCTCAGGAGAGACGTTAGGCTTAAAAGGCCTTA
Organism: Rhagoletis pomonella; assembly: GCF_013731165.1. Taxonomy (NCBI): domain Eukaryota; kingdom Metazoa; phylum Arthropoda; class Insecta; order Diptera; family Tephritidae; genus Rhagoletis; species Rhagoletis pomonella. Next base: position 40,908,822 of record NW_023458559.1, on the reverse strand, counting down.
ATAAAAACATAACTATACAATTTTATCAACGAAATCAAAATAATGAAATTTTTGGAGATATTTTCAAATCGGTCTAGCTCACGCAAATTTTGATATTTTTCCGAAATATTTTGTCGGAATTCTGGTGGAAAAACTACAACTTTTTTTTGGCGATGCATCCTAATGTACATATGTGTAACGCATAATGACTATGGCGGCGACAAATGTTTGCCGCGGGGCCAATGTTAACGCCGTTACCGAGAAGCGCTCATAATGAGTAACATAATTTTGCTAGAAGCTACATATTGTCACCTGAAATGCAAAATAACGTAACAACATCGCCACTGAAATGCAAAAAGTCGTAACTTATAAACAATTCAAAATTCACTACTTGATTGTTATGATGGATTTCATCGAATTACAACTCCCCACATCCTTTTATGAAAAAAAAAAAAAATTTATCACGACTTTTTCCATTTCAGTGACGATGTTGTTACTTTATTTTGCATTTTAGGTGACGATGCAAATATCTGTATGCATAGCCATATGAGCAGAATTTGTAGACAGTAAGCATGAGAAAATACATTATTAATGAACGGAAATTCCGACTAGATCCTAAGAATCAAGAGCAAGCAAAATAATCATAAAACAAATATGCTGTTTTGACGCGGTAGATGACCTGTGATTAAAAATACATACATATATCTATTCTGTTACAATAAGAAATTTAAGGCTACCATTAAAAGGAAATTTGCATATTTAGGTATAGTAAGACTAACGTTACTACTACTTAACAGCTTTGAAAAGCCACTTGTTTTTTTTTTTAACCCCGGATTGATATATGGTCTTTCTTTTAGGAAACGGAACGTTCGCATTGTACAGAAAATACTACTAGTGGAGGTACGAATTTCTTAATTTTCCTCCTCCTCCTGTCTGCTAATCCATATATTTAGCGATTAATCGCAGTACGCGACAAATGAATTCCGTTGGTACATTTCAAAGCCGGCCAGCTTGGGATTATTCGAAGTAGGTCTCTTTGATTTTCGGGGTTCCAGTATAAAATAGAAGGTAAACAAACGTGCTATGCATGAATGTAGGCCGGAAATTCCAAAAAAGCTAGTCAGCAATTTGTTTCAAAAGAAGAACTATTTAGTTAAAGCCTCTCGATGCTTAAGAATGCCGTCAATGGTCGCCAGATTTCTAAACAAGAAGCCAGTCTAGTGTAAGGGAATGAGCTTGGACAAGTCGAGGTGAGAGTAGCAATAATTCAGATCAAAAACATTAGGACCACCGGAGCTGATGAATTATCGACTGAACACTGCAAATAAATACGTTACCAGAATCTAATCAGCATTGATCTAATGATCTTACCCAGGCGGCACTTTTGGCTATAGCATCAACTGAAATCAAGTCTAAAGGTCTGATTATGGCAACTGAACTTAACTTAACGTAACTTAGAACTTAGAAAAGCAAAATGAAATAGATTTGGGTGTTGCGCAAAGTTTTCTGTGTTCAAATATGAGCAACATCGCTACGCTGGAATGTTGACAGCTGGGTTAGACTAGAATAAAAAATCATTGTCCAAGACAATGAACCGACGCACAAGCGTGCTCAAAACTCAATTTTTAAAAAATGCTTTTTCGGCAGAATAAAAGCGCAAATTTATTCTCCATTAAGTTCTACATTTGGGGATAAGTTTTCAGCTCTCTATCGTTTTTCGGCTGGGAGATATGCGTGTCCAAACTTGAAAAATTTGAACAATATTTTTTTCTCAAAACTGAGAAATCCAAATTGTTAATGTAAGAAAGCGTTATTTTGTTTTTTCTATTACTTAAAATGAAGTTTATTTATTATTTTGGCGTATTTTTTGAAATTATGTGTTTTAAAAAAATTATGTTTGAAGAAAAACTAAACTAACCTCTGTTTCTCGCAAGTGTAATTTTTTTTCAAATGCGCAAAGCGCTTTTAAATTTGACAGTACTGCAATAAGGTATGTTCCTTTCTTATTAAGAATCCCAGTTCAAAACCAAAAGCACTTTGCGCATTTTTAAATAAATTGGTTTTAAAAAATTCACTTTAATTTTAATTAAACACAAAAACATATACATAAAATAAAAAATAAAAAATATAAAATTATAGCTGATTTTTTAATTTATTGATGTTTCTAATTAGATACATTACTTACTTTTTGATATTTTGTATGCTTAATTTGTAAATCTCTTTAAATTTAAAACATAATGGGGCATATTCATAGTCGAATCAAAGACGAAACTAAAGATAACTTCGACTTTTTTGACAATTTTTTGTAATTATTTTTACTTTCAACTTTGTTTTGACCATGTACATATCCCATCTTTTACATCGAAACGTGAATTTTTTGTATCTAGTATTTCCTATCTTTACTATCTTACTGATCTCTATATAAATGACTTCCCTCTCTTTCATGATCTTTCCTACTGATTACAACAAATACACACATTGCTACTGTTATTACAGTTTATCACTTTTAACTTAGTTTTAAGTATTGCGAATTCATTGATAATCGAATCGATATCCTCGAATCGAAAGGACTTGTTCTTCCTGATTATATTGTAACCAAAACTTACCTATTTTTAATAAAATTAGCTGGGGAAAGACTATAAAAAAATTGACCACTAATGGGTTAAAATATGGTCATTGATGCGTTAAGCCAAAGTCGTAAATGAGTTAAATTATTTACAATTTGCATAATAATAAAATTATATTAACATATAAGATTACAAACAAATGGATTACCAATGGGTTAATGCTTTATCAATAGTGGGCTAAGACGTAAAAAATTTACTCTTAAAAAGTCGTTCAAGCGAGTCTAATGGAAAAAAATTTATTTCAGAATTTTGAGCACCCGCTTATATGGGGTGGCCCCAGTTTGTGACGGAACGATTTTGAGTCCGTGGCATAGGGTATCAGTTCCTAGTCGTTTTGGAGTCCCAGTATACTTTACAAAATCCTTTTTACTTTAACATGCCTGGACAGACGAGTCCTTTTGCAATCATCTTTAATTGAATTGGCTGTCTGCATGTATCAAAAGGTTCTGATATAACAGGATAAAATCTTCCGACGTAGTTTCTGATATTTTTTTGCCCACGGAGTAGCAATTCGTATTTCCTAGAATTCTGAGCAAATACTTTGGTGATACTTTGCAGAGACTTTGAAATATTCACCAACCTGCCGCCCAGTGAACTTTTCAGAGCTATTGCTGGATGCATTCGCTTCTCTTTGGGGGGTATTTTGCTGTGAAAGTGCTCACTGCACCCTATAGTTTTTTTAACAAAAATTATTCTCCTAGCTAAATGAGTTTTTGATAACGCGACCAAAAATTTAGATATCTTTATGCAAGGAAGATTGGTTTTGAAAATAGACGAAATCGGACGGTAATCACGCCCACCTTCCGCATAGCAGTATTTTCTAAAACCTACGATATTTCCGTAAATATTAGAACCAAATTAACTATTGAAAATTGGTATTGGAATTAGAATTTTAGCATAAAATAAGACAATTGTGATAAAATCCTGTATCTCAGTAGCCACATCAGCAACCCCCACCAAACTCTGTAGGAACATTGCTTAGAGTCAAACTAAAAAATTTATTGAACATTTTTGAAATCGGTTAATAACTACGACTTACTTCTTATAGACTTTTGGAAAATAGGGGTGGCACCGACCCGTATGACTAAATATGTATGTGTATCTCGGCAACCGCTCTATCGATTTCCACCAAACTCGTTAAATTATTTTTGAAATCGTGAAAAACCCAGTAAATATACAAAATTCGGTTTCAGCGGACTAAGTCTACTTTACTTGTTCAACTTACTTTCAAACAGAGGGTAGTTTTCGAGTTTTTCTGCCGTTCTTGCATATGTATATGTATATTAGAGTGACCCTTTAATGTAGCAAATTTTTACATCAGATTTCTTAATCCTCAACCACTACGTCGAAGGTATCACAAATAAATTTTGGTCCCGATTGGAGGTGGTTAAGGCGTGTCGCGCAGGGGCCACAGTTCAGATTACCCTATAAAAACGTCGTAACCGACTCCAATCGGGACCAAACTTTACATACGATGTCCTCGACTTTAGAAGTATCGATTTTGGGTATTAGATGAAAAAAAAATATTTTAAAATTTTTGAGACTCTATGGAGGAATCTGTACTTTGCCGCATGTGCGACACAACTGAACCGTCTCCAAAATATATATTTGATGTCTGTGACCATGTATTACAGATTGAGGGGGTGAGACTGAAAAAAATGATTCATTTGATTTTAAGGACCACCCTAGTTAGTTACATTTATTTATATAAAAAATCCATATAAAAATTAGATACAGTGAATTTCGCGTTTAAGTGTTGAATTACAACATACTCTATTACCCGCTTCCTATCTTGAATTCCTGTACTTCATTATACCGCACTTCACGCCACAGCAGCTGCTTCCTAAATACGCTAATTTCATTACGTTTCACATGCTAAGCCTTTGAGCCAGTCATTTGAATTTCACGCATACATATGCACTTGGGTAGTAATTGTATGCATAAGGGATGCGCTTACAGTACGAAAGTGCCAATGAACTGGTGTGGAACTCAAATTGAAATGACTTTATTTACACAGCCACAGACTTTTGTGCAATCAAAAGTAAAAAAAAAATGAGAAACACTGGACCGAAAACGAATTAAAGATTCACTTTCAGTTATTTCGAGGGTTGGAAAATGACTAAGACTAGCTGAGGAGAGTTTGAATGATTGCGCAGGGATTGGGAAATGAGAGTTGGACAAGCGAAAGCTGTGGCATAAAACGAGATAAAGCTAAGCACAAACGATAGAGGGAGAGAAACAGAAGTGGAAAGAGCTGGAGAGTGGGATAAATTGAATTAAATTCATTACGAAACAATTAGGGAAATTGATTTGCAACGGCGGACTAAAGCAAACGCAGAAAGGCTTTCGCAGCTACTGTCGATAGCTTTGACGGCAGTGGAATATCTATGTTTGTGTGTAACTGTTTGAAATTTGTCTGCTGTCGCAATGTTACAAACAAATACATATGTATACACAAATCGAAACGGAAATAAAGGGGGGCATACGTTGAAAAGAATGGAAAAAATAGCAACAACGCAGTTAGCGATTCCAACGCGTTGAAATGCAAATGAATGGAGTTAGACAAGTGGCAAAGATATATCACCGGATTTAGTGTTGACTTAACTCGGTGCGGCTGTATGGTCGCATGAATGTACATACATATGTATGTATGTATGTGTGAGTGAGATAACCGCAACCGCGGCGAAATCAGCAGATAAACGCAGTAAAATATGCTACGAAAAGGCAACTATGTAGAATAGTGAACTGACAGGAAGGCGGTGGTTTGGGCACAGGTTGCCAAACAAGCAATCAATTCTTGTTGTATGTATATACCCAGTCGCTTTTGAAGCGCCATTAAAGCGAACGTAAATAATCTAAGACGCATTAAATGTTACGCATTATTTCACATGCCATTTATCCAACAAATAAAATCCTTTTAAAAATAAGTCAGCTTAACAGTTGAAGTAGTAACTCATTGCCCAAGCACTGCACAAAGGGCTGGTTGGCAAAAGGTTAGTTACACCCCCACAAGCACACACTTCCGCATACACGCTACTCATTTTGCTAGATAACTGGAGGTGAATGTCTACAAATATACAAAGTTCGCAAGAAAAATTTAAAACGAAAATTCTAGGGAGCACAAAATAGCGCTGACTGTGAAGGAAAAGCCACTTTGCCAGCTCGCTCGCTGACATTCGAGCCCACATAGACGACGAGCAACAACCTGTATCCGGCATGCTGGGAGCAGCATCAGCACGTCACAAGCAATAACATAGTAGCGACAAAAGCACGCCATACAAAAAGAAAACAATAACAACACGATCAGAATTCTATATGCCACAATACATTAGCTGCGCGCGTGTTAGCAGACAGTAACAGAAGACGAGAGGAGAGGCCACTTACATAAAATCCTTGCGAAGGCACTGGAGTGCTACTGCTGCTGCTGCTGCTGTCGGATATTGGCTTTAGCTGCTTTTGTTTTGTCTCAGTTGGCGCGAATGCATATAGTTATGCATACACACGCACACATATAGTCAGGCTCATATGTCTGCCTATATATATCTTTCAAAGAGAAGCTCAAGCTACACCCACATATTTTATGCTTTTATATCCTCTGTTTTTTTTGTACTCCTTTGCGCTGCGTTGGTGTGCAGACTAAATATTTTATGGCAATTGGTCCTGAAAATCGCAAGATGAATGTCGCAGGATAAAAGATACATACATATACAGCCATGAGCAAAATAAAAAGCGACACCACATTTTGACCACTTTTGGCTAAAGCAATAGCGTATGCCCATACCAGTGACCTGGTAAGTAACCGAACTAAATTTAATCAAAATCGATGAAGCGAGATTAATTTGAAACACAAGCACGCTAGTACATATATTGTTTCTGTAATTATTATCCTCCTAAGCGGCTCACCGATTAGTCACCGGGGAGATAGGTATAAGCTATAGCTGTACACTGAAAAGGCGTCGGAGTCGATGTACTGGAAAAAATGGTATTTAAAATCCAATTTACTTAGTTCATATTTGGAATATATTTTAGATATAGTGAAAAAGATATTCCGCAACGCAAATTATTTGATAGAAGGCAATGGTGTCGGCTTATATCTAAAAGCAAGGACCGAGAACAAAAGGTTTGATCGAAACTAAATGTCGTTCTCGTAGTTTTGATTTCAAGTACGCTTCAAAACCAAAACCAAAATTAAAACAAAACTGTCGAGAACTTTCTCAATAGGAATTATATAAGATAAAAAGCTGTGGAACGTTTCCAAAGAGAACAAAATGCGAACAATACTTTCGGTAACATTTCTAAGAAAAAAAAATGGGAACAAAAGTCTTTTTGTAAAAGAACTAAATGGGAACAAAAGTATAATGAACTTTGTCTCGAAGAACAATTTGGGAACCTAAGTCTCAGGAACTTTCTGACAGAGAATGAAACGGGAATAAATCTTCTATTGTGAAATATTTGGATATTAAAATTAATTTAAAAAAAATAACTGAAAGGTTATTTTGCAAATTAAGTCAACGAAAGACCTAAGACACAAACTTTGCTTGTACAAGTGAAAAATTATTCCATGAATGAGCAGTCCACCCTGATGATAAACAATCTCAACACGCAGAATCCCCTCCCCTCTCATTCCTAACGTTATATTCTCAAAACTTTTGTTCTCGTTTGGTTCTCTAGCAAAACGTTTCCCAGACTTGTGTTCTTATTTGATTCTCCTCGAAAACGTTCTCGACACTTTCGTCCTCTTTTTGTTCTCATTGGAAATGTTCCCGAAAGTTTCGTTCTCTTTTTGTTCTTCTTGACAACTTTCCCGACAGTTTTTTTCGCATTTTGTTCTTTACGAAAACGTTTCCAAACCTTTTGTTCTCATTTTATTCCCGTTCAAACTCCTCTCAATACTTTTATTCCCCGTTGTGTTCTTTTGTGGGTACGTTCTTGGCATTACATTTTGTTCTCACGCAGACCTTAACTAAAATTGAAATGCGTATGTATGCACATTAGGGCCCTCATCAAAAAAGTGGCTTGTTTTCCAACGAAATTATGAAATCTATTATAAAATCTTTACTTCGAAAAATATTAAAATTTACGTGAGCTGGACCAACCTGCAAAATCTTATTATTTTAGTTTTTTGTGCCGCAGCAAACATAATTGAATAATGTAAAAAAAATTTTAAAACCAATTTTTCTATAAAACACATGCATTACAAAATAAAATCAATGAAAAAGAAGTTGATTTGACAGCTCTCTCTTTTGGACTGCAGCTGGAATCATTATAAAAATATCATAACTAGAATGTAAAATATAGGACAAATATTTCAAACTCTTCTGAGCAAGGCGAACTAATAGAAGTTGTATACCATCGTAGAGTTTTTTGGGTATGCAGTTTTTTAACCCATTCAACTTTATGTAGCATAATAAAAAGCAGGTTTAAAGTGGCTCCAATATACCATATGAATTTTGGGATTTTATTTTTTTGCTCATTTTCTCCATATAAAAACTCATCGAACATACTTCGTATGGTAGAAAATGACTGAAACTGTCAACAAAAAAAAAATCAAAAATCAGCGGTAATTCCTAGCTTGCTTAAACTTGTATTTTATATATTTATTATACTAAAATTGAGTGCTCTGCAAAATGGCACACTCAAAATATTTCTCAGAAATCTAATTAAAGAGCTAGAAATTTTTACGGAACTTTGCTGATATATTTATTTATTTTTTTCAATATTGCTCAAACTATGAAACTTGGATTTATTCGGTCTTTGTTAAAGAATAAACTACATTGTATGAAAAAATACCTAAATTTAAATAATAAAGTGATGAATTGTTAAAACTTGTCAATTTGTGGTGCGCTTATAATTATGACACGGTGTGTATTTATAAATAATTTTCAAAAATCTAAATTTTCCCCAAATTTCAATACAATGGATTGACGAAACAGATTAAGCCAAAAAAATCTGCTTAAAAATACTTAAATATCTTTTCAACGGAATTGTAATAATGAGATTTTTTGCGTTTTTTTACTTTTTTCAAAGATTGATTCACGAAAAACTTGAATAACTGGGCCAAAACTATTCTGATTTAGACTTATGGGATTGCTGTAGAGTGGGACTCTTTTTATTTCTGTCCAAAAAAAAGTCATTCGTGTCCCAATTTTATTTATTTATAAATTTATTTTCAAATACATACCAACACATCTTAATTCAACTTTGAATGACGTTCGTTCATCCTACCTTTCTCGTTCATCCTTTGAATGAGCTTAATAGCAAAGTAGTAAAAAGGGTGAGAAAATACCTTTCCAATGATACCTCACAAGTCTAAATCGGAAGAGTTTAGGTTCAGTTATTGAAGTTTTTCTGATACCAATCTTTGAAAAAAGTTAAAAAACAGAATCAAGAATCTCATTATTACGATTCCGTTCAAGATTTTATTTTTAATTTTTTTAAACATTTTAATGTAAATTTTTTAAGCTTATAGAGTTTCGTCATTTGAGGGGATTTTTTCAAAAAACATCTTTAGGAAACTATTTTTATATATAAAAAACTCCAAATCGGTCCAGCTCACGTAAATCTTAAAATTTTTCCGAAATATTTTGGTGAACGTCTTAAAGTATAATAGATTTTATTATTCCAATGGAAACACGGTACCGATTTTTATTTTTTTTTTGTATGGGGAGTAATGCAGTCTAATGTACATATGTATGTATATTGACATTTTTTTTATTAGTCAAAAGCAAAAGCAAACATGTAGGTGATTACGCAGCCGGCGAAAAGAAGGAGGAAGAAAATAAATGTTGTTTTGGAACTATGCAACCAGTTTTCAAAACTACATAACAACCACGTAACATAACACGAATATTCAACATTCTTACTAAATAAAACTCGCCAGCAATATTTAGCATTCCACCATAAAGCCACACAAACAAACCTTAACGAAAAAGGTATGCATCCACCTCAAACACTAAACACAAAATATGATATTCAAATACATTACGCCTGGTCCCTTGCTAACACGTTACCACAGCAGCATAACTGCGGTGCCAGTGTGTGAAGCTGTTATTTTTGCCGCACCTTTACGTGCTTAGGTATTCGCTCCAACACTGAATGCGTAGCACTGCGCCAAATCCGCCCAACAACACTGGGCTGACATAAACTAAGATTACAAAAGAGCCAGCTAATGCAAAAAAAAAATCATAAAAAAGAAAAACTGAACATACCACAAAAAAAAAAACTGGAAGCTATACAGCAAAGGGATCGCACTCGAAAGGTAATACCAAGTTACTCCCACGAGAGAGTCCGGCAAACTTGTGGCTTAGCAGCAGCAAAAGCGGAAGGAGGTTGCATGAAATTTATGTGGCCGATCTGTAAGTATGTAAAATATGGATAGTAGTAGCACTGCTTGCGAAATAACCTCAATACACCTGTCTGCCAATAGAGGGCGGAACAGTAATGTAATAGTCGAGGGAAGCATAGTAGGCCACAGCAAACCTAAGTAAAGTTAAACAATTTCGATTTAATATGGTCGCCATTTGCTGGCCGCCGACTGTCGAAAGAGGCAAGCCTAATGGAGGTCAAAATTTGGTTACGTAAAGGAATGTTCGTATACACATACATACATAGGGGCCATAGAGGAACGCAGTAGTTGCCCGCTTGCAACTTTTTTTAAAGGATAAACAAGGAAATGTTTAATGTAAAATATGTACTTTGAAATTAGAAACATTGAATGATGTTGGATGGAGCAGCATATAATACATTTTTGCGAAAATACTTATATTTTTCTTACAAGAAATTAACAAAAATTATGCCAAGGAACAGCTACTGCGTATAACACGAGCGCAGTAATAACATAAAAAGGAGCGCAACGGTAGCTCCACTAAGAGAATAAGAAATTTTAGTTTAAAATATTTTTTTGAAGTGAAACTTTTTTGCGCTCGGTTAAAGATCGTTTCCACAACGCCCAAATTGCCGACCATCCCGATTTCAATTTTAGTTTCGATGATCGTTTTTTTTTTATTCGTTTGTTGTTGTTTTGCACAATAAGCAGTTTTCAGCGTTGCATTTCGTTTAAATTGATATACATACGCAATTTCAGGTGGCATATTTTTGTATGACCAAATTGAAAATTGTATCGCAATTTCTGCTGAAATTGAGAATAGCGACAGAATAAGAGAGGGCATGGCCGGGGTTAAGATTAAGATTTTCATTGAGATTCAGATTTAGGTTGATGCTAAGATTGAGATTAATGTTAAGGTTAAGATTAAAATTAAGATTAAGTTCAGGTTAAAAAAAAAATTACGGTTAAGGTAAAGGTATTAAGATTAATTTTAGGCTTATTGAAATCGCTCCTTTTTGGCTTTGAAGTTGGTCATTATATTTCAAATAGTCTTAGTCTTAGTGGCAGTATGTTTAAAGTCCTTAAGTTCGGGTTTAAAAGGCTTAAGACAATCCGTGATCTTTGTTTGTCGAGCGATGACTAGTGGAAACGCGATATTATATATCTAAATTTCTTTTAGAAATTAGAATTTTAGAATTAGAAATGGACGCGGGACTAATTATGCCCTTCCCGAAATTCAAATTTAAGTACCGAACCCGCCCATCCGGACGTTTCTCAGAATTGTACCGCGGGTCCCCTGGGTGGCGAAATCTATCACTAAGATTATTGACATGTCTTTCAAATTAATTTTAAGTATAAAAACAAAATAATAAAAGATCTGTCATCTTCCGATTATTATTTTTGCTGTGCTGTTCTTTTCATCTCTGCATGCTTATTTCATATTTCAGATTTTTCTGAATTAGTGGAGGTTACGGGTTTTATCGGGAGTGCCGAAAAGGGATTTTGGTCCCGACCCGCCCGCAATATTTTTTCAGACCATCCCGATACCGCCCATGCCGGTAATTTTGAAATCAGTACCGTGGGTCCCGCGCGTCCCGATGTCCCGCGGCGATCTCTAGTATGACTGTATGTATTGTATTTATAGATACATTACTGAATAAGTAATCTTGCGTCACGAAAACACGCACCCTCTGATTGTCGTGGTAGCGAAAAAATCGGCGACATGTAATATAATTTAAGCCGGTAGACGAAAGTTTCGTTACAACCCGCCTTAAGTGTGATTCTGCACCATTGCGCTCATGGGGCTCAAGCTCAACGGAAGAGAAAAACAAAATGGCGGCGCGCGACTGTCAGATCTATTCTTTGGTTGCTCTCTTGAACAAACTGATATAAATATATGTGTATCCAAACAGTAGCACCACAAGTCCCGCTCATAAAAATACTTGCCTACAGGGCCACGCTGCCATTGGATGCAAAACAAGCCATGTGTGATCGATAAAGAGAACTGAAGTGGAAAGCGATAGGTTTTATCGAAAAACAGAAATCAAAAGTCCAAATATTTCAGTGCGAGGAGCTTATAGGAAGAACATTCGAAATTCTTATCAGTTATACGACTTATGAAAGGTTTCAGAGCCTAATTAGTGTAGCTTTCAACCGAACAAATCATTGTAGACCAAGCTCCCACCATAATACCAGCAACGTCAGCACTAGATGAAGCCTTACCTAGCCGGCTAGAACAAACGAGATTTCAGACGGGACGACGTCCTATCATGCGATTTCTTTAATGTGATGTCGCAGACCCGCAATTATTTAGTAGTTGGATATGGAAGCAAAAGTATCTGGATCTGGTGGAAAACGAGTATAACACAAAGTATTGTCCGTCATCAAGTAAACAGTAAGTGCAGGCCCATCTCGTCTCAAACGTCACAGTTATTTTTATAATATCGCAATTGTAGAGAAATTTGTATATTAGCAAATCAGAATTAACACCGATAATGTCAAATTTGAAATTCAACCTAGAAACTCACTTGGCCACCGTTTCTTCATATTTGTAATGTGTCTTAGGGGGGGGGGGGGTCAATTTGTATGGGCGATTTTTTCGGCTATGCGCATATCCAGAGAAAGTTTATAAGTGTTATTCTAAGCAAATTTGCCGAAGAAACCATGGGTCTAAAATCAATTTGGAGGTTGCCAAATTGCGAAAATACATAGGTTTCTTAGCATTTTGCGGTAGCTTACATTTCATATGAGGAATCCATTTATGCACTAATCTTGTTCCTAAAACTTCCACCAGAGGGCGCAACAGTAAACATTTTCACATTTCCTTCGAAACCTATTTTCGCAGTTTGGCAAACTCCACATTAATTTTAGGCCCATGGTTTCTTCGGAAAATTTGCTTAGAATTACACGTAAAATCCTCCGCCCTAGTGTGTGTATATGATTATGAAATTTTCGAAATTCCTAGGCTATGGACTTGCTAGCTACTTAATGCTGCTATTAAAATATGCAACCACACACCACATCTGCACTTATTTATTATAATAATCGCATACGCATTCTTACATACTTACACAAGTATATTAAATTTATGTATGCCTTTACAACCACATCAAGTATGCCAATATGCTTGCATGTCATCAGTTATTCAAAAATCGACAGCTTCTATGAACTTCGAGCAACAACAAATGAAGAAAGCTATTTCATGGTGCCACAGAGTTCACATTTCATGATTGTACACTCGAGCTGGAAAGTGAAGCAAATTTTGTGTTGACATGTGTCAGTGCAACTACAAACAAACCAATGAGTAATCGTGCATCTGCGTTGAAGGAATTGTTAAGCTCTTTGTTGAATTTAGCAAAGAACCAGCAGTTAGTTAGTTAAGATGTAATCGGGCAAAGCTGGGTATAGCAACGCAGAGCAATGCAGCACGTCATTTTGAGGTGAGCTCAAATTTTCGTTTACTTCGACTTTGGTGCCAATATTGTATGCATAAACGAATTCACTCTTGTGTTTACCTCTACGTGTATGTATTTATATGAGATCATTCTGCAAAATATGTGCATGAGTGTGCTCAACAAAAAAAAATAAAAATAAAAAATAAAAAATAGAATGCGGTGTTTCCACCGGAATTATAAAATTTATTATATTTTAAGACTTCTGTCAAAATATTTTGAAAAAATATTAAGATATACCTAAGGTACACCGATTTGCAAATATCTCCAAAAATTAAATTATTCTTACTCCGTTGATACAATTTTTAAATATTTTTGTGCAGACCTTTTGGCCTTAAGTTATTCTACCATCTGAGGTGATTTTTTTCGGAAAAAATATATTTTTTAAACGAATTTTATTTATAAAGAAATCAATTTTTGAAGGTATTTTCAAATAAATTTCGGTATATTTTTGCGAAGGACTTGAAATTATATTTTATAATTCCGATAGAAACACAAACTCGATTTTTTTTTATGAAGAGCGATGCATCCTAATGTACTTACACATGCTTGTTTGTATGCACCTTCTGCTTTTTAGCACATTATGAAAATTAAATATTCAAATTCGCAAATGCATATTTTTGCTATGCATACTCGTCGTTGATTGCGAAATTTTGTCAATTGTGGCAGGTGTACAGCCAATTGATATTCAGGTGAATCTCGTTTGTATTCAGATACGGAGTATTTCTACTGAATTATTTAAACGCACTTTGCTTCGACTAATTAAATTAAGTTCTTGATTTGCATCTTGTAAATATAGCTGTATGTGAGTCTATGTGCAATAAATAGCCTTATATATAAAAGTAAATCGCGAGAAAGAATAAATCTTTTCGAGTCTTTTAAACAATTTAGACGCATTAGTCCCGCGTCATTTGTTATGAAAGCTTTGAAAACCGGATCGTTATGTCTATTTATACCAAAATAGCCAATGCCTTACTACCAAAGAGGGATGTGTCAATAGTTTTACGGACTTTTTTCTACAACAAAGTAGCTTCTTCTAATAATGTCTACTAATTGCGAAACGATACTTTTATAGCAATTTTTATGCGCCACTAAAGGTCTAACCAAGACTTCCTTGATACCTTAAAATGGTCGAAAAATTTTCTGGTACATACTACATGGTACGTCTACTAAAATAATATTTGTCCTGCACATACTCTTTTCACACGGTTTTAGGTCGCACAGCACTGGGGTTAACTCGTTTATTAAGAAATGCTGTTTACTGCTCACGGATTTGAGGAGTACAGCATGAAAGCCTATCGCACTGATCATAATTGATACTTAAAAAATACGCAGATTGCTTAAAGAATTGTTTCATAAATACTCTTGAGAATCGCATTCATATGACTATGAGGCTAACGAAATATTAGACAGGCGAATGGAAGAGAAGTCTCACTTCAATCTTCAACATATCGTTGTCCCCTCTCATCATTCTTGACATGTGGCATTCTGGGAAGGATACTACACTACAAAAATCAGGCAAACCAGCCGACAAAGGGAAGTGTCATCGCACCAGTTTGCTGCTTTTCTCAGTAGCGAAGAAAAGTGCAGCGCAACACCACAGCACTTAGTGCCATAAAAACTCAGATAACTCAAAGCCACAACAGAAACCACACTGAAGAGATAGCTCTCGCAGTAGCGTTGGACTTTCCCAATTCCTAGATAACGTCTGTTACATACAGAGGATACTAAGACATCCTCTCCATCAGCAGCGCTAAACCGATGGATGGCGAATTATCTGAGTAGCCGGCAGTTTTTTCTGGAGCCTTTCGTGATAAAACAGGTGGTCTCACAGCGTGGTGGCCTCAACGAACTACGCTTAAGCTTGTACAACTGGAAGATTTATCTGCAACTAGGGGCAGAATTTCACTTATCCTTTACGTTGACGACTTCTCAATATTGGCCCCCGGCAATAACGTTGATGACCTCACTGGACTTTCCCGCTACTGCACCGCGTGAAGGCTTATTACATCTCCTAGAAAGTCAACGACGACCCTTTTATCGATTTTCAATAACCCGAACATTTTAGAAGTTACCATTGAATGCTTGCAATCTTCGGCGCACACCGCCACAATTATCACTAAAGTACATATCCGCCCGCACTTCGGACATAGGCAATGGAAGACAATTGTATGGTAGATTGCAGTAGACAAAGTTACAGACCTGTCAGAACACCGCACTTCGGACTACAGGGGGCTGTCTTCTTATTTCGCCTGAATACCACCTAGATTACAAGGTCTTCTCATTAGGCACCATAATTTTACGCTCAGAAAAGGATTCCTGCTCAGATGATAACGCGATGAATATTTGAAAAGTCACTTCCTGGAAGCAGAGCTAGGAGATGGCTCGTGGGAAGGCCTCTAACCCGAGGACGATATTCAGACCGACTGATATCACAAAACCAATGAATGCGATGCTGCACTGTCTATAGCCTGCCTATCGGCATTCACCGATAGAAAATCACCATCCTTACTTGCTCTGGCCTCGTTTATGTCTTTGATGGCGTTAACCATTTCCCATCGCGAAGACGAAGTGCTTTGGCTGGCTGCAGAGACCTGAATCAATACGTATGCCGCAATTGCATTCTGCAGCAGGGTTTGCTTTACTAAGTTGCGTCTCGCGCCAACAACCACCTCTGTTCTTCCTCTTTAAACCCACTAAGATAATGTCCATATCTATTTGGTCTGACCTCGTCAAAACAGTGCGCTTTTTTATTCATACATAGACTCCCAAGCCAAATTAAGTTATGTAAACTGTTTCTGGTTTTTTTCCTAATTACCTAACCACATTCAGTTTTATTACGAAACTGTAAAAGGCGTTAAAGCATTAGATCTGATCAATTAATTTCGTTATTGCTATTTTAACGAATACAATAAATTATAACTAAATATTTCGAATGAAATCAAATCACTGGCCAATAAGAAATCGAATTAACTATGCATCAATAAAATATGTGTCGTAATCAAAACTTTCTTTATCTGCTTCAATAAATGGTAAGCAAACTACAGATAAAGAATTTCAATTCAGAGCATTGCATTCCAATGCAATTTGTTCTTATCAATTAAATTGAATTACACAAGTGGCCCAACCCTCACTTCTTCCGCACAACGGATATGTAGCTATCAGCGCCAACCAAATGACCATTGCTGTGATGACTTAGCAGTGATTAACTTGACGCTTATTTCCTGTTCAATTGACCGCACAAATTGCAAATATATTCGACGCATATATGCATGGCAAAGGTCGGTAGGAATATTGTGTGGATAATTTGTAGCTTCGAGTAGAAGATTGAAAATATTGCACCGCTCCAAACAGAGTTGATCGCCAAAACAACAGCCCTCGGTCGGATAGAATCCAAACCATTCTGTCGTGGAAATGAGGTCGTCGTTGACAAGTACGATGCAGTGGACGATGCAACAGACAAGCCACAATACAGCACTCCGGCCTTTGTGAGGCTCAAATGTTCCCAGCTCAACATCATGCCCATCAAGCAGTTCTACCTAGGCATGTCAGAGGGCATCTCTATGAACTGAAGGACGAGATGCAATAATACGTACAACAACCACTGAACCCAAAACTATACAGACTTGCAACGAACCGCATTGTTACCATTAAAACGGACTCCCGTCCTATGTCGAAAGATTTACCAGACATGGCACTGGTTTCACTGCAAGCGATCAAGTGGAGCCACGGCCCATACACACTATATCCACCGAATTTGGGAACATCTGCCAAAAGAGGCCAGCGAAGGTGGTTACACTTTGCCAACAGAGGTGCTATGTACTTTAAATATTTCTGCAGGTTTGCTAATTTGGTCGTCGTTATTTCTGTAACGCTGCAAAGTTAGGCAGTGGCTAGTCGGCTTAATATCATGAATATTATGAACTGAATTAGATGCCACTGACTTGGATAACACATACATATGTGTTTTCTGCAAGCACCACTTGCCACAAAGAGCATAAAACAATGGCGCTATTGCGAACGAAGTTTCCATAACGGATTATGTCACGAAACAGCGATGTCATGTGGCCACCGAGATCTTGCGACTTGACACCATTGGACTTTTTTCTCTGTCTATGCCAATAAGCCCGAGACGATTTCAATGCTAAAGAATGAGACCATATGCGTTACAAAGGATATACATACAGTTCCAACTATGCTTAAAGGTAATGGAAAATTCGTACATCGTTGCCCCGCGGTAAAGGCTGCTAACTCCACTTTTCGGTCAAAATAACATTTTCATACTGACGGAATGGGGGAAAATATCTCTACAAGATGGTGAAAGGCAAAATTTTTATAGTATTTATAATCGCTAAAAATTATTGAAAATAAAATCTCTAAGTCCACAAAATGTTTTTCTTTTAATGAAAAGCTGTTAACTCCATAAATAAGTTCCACACGAATTTTCGATTGATATTGACACACACGTTCTTCGAAGTTTGGCCAGCACAAAAACTATTGATTGAGAGTGTGCTTCCACCAGCCCACAGATGCATAGCTGATAATGGACCTTATCATAGAGGAATTTACGACAGCATTCCCCTAGTTGCGAGCCCCCACGTTTTACCAAAGACCTGTTTACATTGCCAGCAGTGAGATTCTGGAAATCTAAAAATCTCTAAATAAATAATGATTTTGCCTAAAAATATACAACGCCTCCAGGGTAGGGCTGCCAACATTTTATAAGAAATTTATAGTACTTTTTCAAAAAAATCTGAAAAAATATAGTACATTTCAAATAAATATGGTATTATATTTAAAAGAAAAAATTAAAACGCTTTTTAAGTGTACATCTTTTTTCTTTCTTATGCATTTCCTCTTTATATTTCTTTGAAAGTATCATATGCTTTAACGCAATCAATATTTAAATTAATATAAATCAAAAGTTCATTTTTATTAGTGAGGTAGTCGCTTTGTTTCCCTTATCTCGCCATTTGACATATAGAGTAGCAGGAACGAAATAATTTTAAGTGATTGATTTGGTAATTCATTCTAAATATTTTTAAAAATATTGCAATTTTTGATCTGTGGTTCTATTAATAAACTCAGTATGATCTTTTATTTTAAAGAATATTTCTTTCAATATTTTTACTTCAGGATTAAAGCTTATCCATTTTAATATAAATTTTTTTCTTGCAAATTACTGAAATATATTAATATTTATAATTAAAGTAATATAGTATTTTTTCTACTATATTTTTTTCCAACAGTCCGGAAAAATAATACAATACTATATATTATAGTACGGTTGGCAACCCTACTCCAGGGAATCATAGCATATCCATATTGCTTACAATTTTATATTGAACCCCTTTCGCTTTCGCGATGCATATTTCTAGACCCATGGGCTATTGATTTGGAGACTTTGAGAGATAGATACCGTAAAAATTTATGGAATCCCACTACAAAATGCTGTTAATGCTTTGTAGGTCTTTTGCTCAACGTGAGACTTCCATAAAAGTTTACTATCTAAAATTACGCCTAAATACTTTAGTTATTTACTTCCGAAGAAATTTGAATATTGACTTCCTTAAGGGCAGGGGGAACAAAGTCATCCAGCCTTCTCCTTCTAGTGAAGAGCACAACACTAGTTTTGGTTGGGTTAGCGGACAGACCATTCTCACTACAACAAGTATATATCTTATTCAGTGTTATTTGCCCTTTCTGCTGACAAGAGACAGAGAAGGATCTGTCATATGTGTAGATGTTAGAGACGTTAAGTTTGATCACAAGGTAATCAATTGCCAAGCACCAGAGCAAGGGAGAAAGCACACCGTCTTTAGAACAGCGCCTGTGAACTCCGCACGTGACATACAACACATAATCTACTCGAGGCGTTAGAGCCGAAGGTGAAACTGTGGCAGGCATCCTCAACGTCTAAAAAAATGTCCAAGACGAATTATTTCATAGTGATGGCATTGCTAATCCTGGCAATCAGATTTTGCAGAGCAGTGTCACAATATTTCCCCGCCAGATAGTCATTCAACATGCAAAAACAGAGGATGTGATAAAAGCGCCTCCCTTTGAACGCGCAACCCAACGAATCTCTGAAGCTTTTGGTACTAGTATAGTCGTCTCTACCAACTTCAGGGATAAAAACGACGTGTCTATGTACTAGTCGCCGTATTTAATCTTAATTTCTTCAGAAGTGCCCCACCAGCAAACTTTCCTGCAAGGTTCCGTTTAATATCAATTTGTATATATGTATGTGTGAGTGAGTAGTATATAGTTAAAGTGATTTAAGTGATTTTAATGTCGATTTAATTTGATTTGGAACCACTCAATATGAATTAACCGCCGAAACCCAGACCATTTATCGATGCAACTAATGCTTAACAGATTTGGAGTTTATCTGTTTGTATGCCAGTTTATAAGTACATATGCACTTGATTTGACTGTCATTTGATAGAAATACGGCAATACATGAATGAAAACTAAGCGAAAATTTATAGCCGGAAATGTTGCAACAACTTCACGGAAGTGGCAGAGTAGACGAAAAATGGGAAAAATTAAATGAGAAAGAAAAGCAGCAGAAGAGCTTATCAAAAAGAGGTAAGCACAAGAGCAGGGACTAAAATGGAAAATAGGAGCCGGTAAGGGATGGAAAACAAGAGTAAGGTGAAGTAAAGGAGGGCTGGAAGTAAAACCGGTCACGAAGATTGCACATCGCTTAGTTGCCACACTGCATGAGTCCACTCATAAAAATTGCACTTTAAATGCGAGAAATTGAACGTTGCCGCGCACACACGCATACAGAAGCATTTGTGTACATACAGAAATTCGATGTTTGTGTGTCACTAAAAATGTTGCTGATTTAATTCCATTAAATGTTTATCAAATTTAAATGTGGATGATGGCGACGACGAGCGATGATGGCGATAGCGTTTATGGTAGCGAAAGCGTAATCTTCGAAGTTGAAAAAGTTTGCTGCTGTTTGTTGTCGGTAATGTTGTTGCCGATAATCTTATTGAATTCAATCTGAGCAGTGAAGCAGTAAGGAGATGTGTGTTGAGTGTGTTTGTGTGTGTGTGTGTGGTAAGAGCACCCTGCACTACTTGGTAGAGGGGGGCAGTCAGGCAGCGAGGTCGTCAGAGTGCAAGAGTATTTATGGCATAAAACTCTTATAACTGCAGTACCGCTACCCAGTGGCGGATACAGGGGAGGGGCAATGAGGGCGATCGGCCGCCCGCCCCAGAGCTGGAAAAAAATTTCGGTTTAAATAAATTACCTCAAATGAGAAATTTGAAAACAAACTAAAAAATAATAATAATTTTAATCTTCAATCATAAACCCCTTTTTAGGCTTGCACAAGATTATTTATAGAATAAGAAAGCATGTAAATCTCTTAAATTAAAAACTACAACAATGGGTATGCAAATACTATGAATTTATAGACCTTGTCATAACTTTACGGCATTTACATTTTGACAAGATTTGACCATTTGTCTTAATATATTTCAATTTTCATTACTTGTTTATAAAAATATGCATAGTATGATCTTTAACAAAAACCATATAAATCCAAGCTTGAATCTCTGTGCAACGTTTTAAAAAATCAATAAACTTTCGTAAAAATTTCGAACTTTTTAATTCGATTTTTAAGAAATATTTTGAGTAAGCAGTTTTTAAGCAATTAATCAATTTTATTGCAAGTTTAGTGATTTTTGGCATTTTTTTTGTTGACCATGTTAGCTATTTTATTCCATACAAAACATTTTCGACGTTTTTTTTTTGTTATATGGAGAAAATGAGCAACACCTTCGACGAAAAAAATTCGCAAAATTCAATGGTACTTGAAATTGGGCTACAAAACTGCATACTCAAAATGTTTCTAAAAAATCTAATTAAAGAGCTCGAAATTTTTACTGAGTTTGTTGATTTCTTTTTTATTTTGCACAAAGATTGAAACTTGAATTTATATGGATTCTGTTAAAAATATGCTATACCTTTAAAAAACACTGATTAAAATTAAAAAAATTTAAAATAAATGGTGAAATCTTGCCAATATGTGAGTGTCGTAAAGTTATAAATGTCGAATCAAACTTTTTGATACTACTTTTTGTCTATTTCCGCGGCGAATGTAGAAAATTTCACATTCAACTGTGTAACCAGAAAAATGCGCTTGCCGCATTAGTTACCAATATCGCTAAGGAATTATACCATTTGGACATTGTCCTTCCTCGGAGAGCAAATAGATAAAATTTTCGGGCTAATTATCGTGCATCTAGCGCCGAAGATTACTATCGAAATGTAATATTTATACCGCTATTGCATAATATTTAGCTCGATCTCCGAGAAAGATTGCCGAAATATACATTACATAAACACTTTTAAGTGGAACTATTACTTTCATACATATAAAATTTGGGAATATACAAAAAGACGCTATCAGTTTGGAAGGAGAGTATAAAGTGTGGTCAGAACGATGAACAAATGAGGTAAGCGAAAAGCCATACCTAAAATCAGCAGCAGAAGTTCTTGGTAAATGAGACGACGAATATGCTTTTCCGTTGATTAACAAACTTATCCGAATTCTGACTACACTTCAAGCTAGTAACGCTACTTCAGAAAGAAGATACCCTTCGCCGGTTAAAAACATGGTTCCAAAGTACCATGAATGAAAAAAGACTGATAGGTGTAGCACTTCGTGGTTTAAACTTAGTTTAAACGCCCGAGCTGGCTGCTTTAAGCTAAGATTAGACAATCAAATGTCAGTCAGCTGTTCATTTTAAATTCAGTTTACGTAATCTAATTTTAAACTGGCCCTTCGATATTGTAATTGACACTGAACGAATAATACAAAGATTTCCAATACTGGTGAACCCGCATGGCGTTAAAACGCCCAAAATTGGATTTCAAAAACCTGAAAAATATTCCAAATATTAGCCACAGTCATAAGCGATCAAAGTGTCATATTTCATCTAAATCCGTGTAGCCGTTTTTCAATGAAGAGAGGTCTCGCATAGTGCAGGTTTTTAATTTCATCAAATTTCAAATCACCCTTTACTAATAAAAATGATATTAAGTAAAAAAAATGAAACTTTATCGCACATCTACAGGTTAAGGTCTTTAATTTGACCTCTCATTTTTGAAATTCAAAAGAACGCTGAAAATCGAATGACTATCACACAAAATACCTTCCATAAATTACTTTCGATTCACACCAATTTCTAAATATTTCATAAAACTTGTGTATACGTTAACTAAATGACTTTTCAAACAGTTTTTCAGTTTCAAAAGTTATTTCAAACTAAAATCTTCTTACATCTCTTTCACCTGACATTGTGATACACGTGTGTTTCAATAGCAGATGAACTAATTTGAATTTGATTGTTCAAACATATTGCAACCCTTCTAAATAAAGGTCAGAAATAAAGAGTTTTCAAACCCATTTCGTTTGATACCCATCCTTTAATAATTCGTCGAACTTAGTGGATAATTTGAATGTAACGTTTTAAATACGTGGCAGCCCTCTTCAAACGTTCCAAATGTTCAGACTAAATATTTCTTAACACTCTTTCGTTTGACTCTCGTTTTTATATAACTCACACATATTTTGCATTAGTTAATTAAATTAAACCTTTCAAACAGATGGCAGCCCTCTTGAAAAATATTTTCAGGTTAAACTCTTGTTAAGGCTCCTTTGTCTAACATTGCGATACATATTTTAATTAAGTGATAAATTAAGTTGAGTTTAATTTTTTCAACATGTGGCAACCCCACTACAGTCCAGAAATAAAGATTTTTGAAACCCCCTTAGATTGATACCCAAATTTAAGTAATTCATTTAACTTATTAAATACTTTGAATTTAACTACCTAAACTGGTGGCAACCCTTTTCCATTACCACAAAAATAGTCTTAAAGCTGAAAATAAAGATGTCTTAACACACTTTCGTTTGACATATATATTTTGATGTTTCATATAATTTGTGTAAAAGTTAACTAAATTCAAAATTTCAAGCAGGTGGCAACCTTGTTCAAAATATTTTCAAACTATTACCTTCTTAAAACAATCTCGTTTGGCACCCATATGGTGATACATACATATTTCTCTTACCTATTTCCAATAATTCAAATTGAATTTTATTTTTTAATTAGGTGGCAACCCTTCTATAGTTAAGTTAAAAAACAAAGCTTTTCGAAGCCATTTCGATCAATACCCATTTTATATTACATTTTTAAACAATTTATATAGATAATTTTTTAAAATAAGGCAACTCTTTTCGAAAAAATAAGTTCAGTTTACATATCTATAGCCCGAGCCCTTTAATTTGACACCTCACTTTTGAAAATCGAACGAACGGTGCAAATCTTTTATGCTGAACAAAGAATGCCTTCGCGTACTATATATATAGATAATCAAATTTCCGAATAAGTTGTTAAGTTACTTAATTACATCCCTCATTTGACAAACATTATAAGTAAAGAATAAGTATTTATGTAATATACGCAAATATATACTGATTTAATAAACTCAGAGCATAACTTTTTATCTTGTGCTTTTTTTTTTAAATAGTATACATAATTGTCTTGTTACATGGGACTCTGTAAATGGACCTTGCGCCAAATTCACAACATGAAACTTACTTAAAGTAAAATTATATCACAAAACATTTTAATTCGGACTTCATTCAAAAATTACTAGAACCTCTATTTGCGTGAAAAATTAAAAGCGAGGGTTCAAGCATGTTGGATGCTTGTAGGTCATATAGCTTCGATTGGTCACTCCGCTGTGAATCAAGTTAGATGCCTCTCATTTAACGTTATTCGACAAGTCGATCCCAATCGCCCCTCCCCAAATAAAATCCAGTATCCGCCGCTGCCGCTACCACTCTATATTACTTTCGTAGCCTTGCCTTCTACTGACTTTTGGCTTCTTTCACTGGCACACTCATATATACAAACATACATATCTACATATGTACTCTTGCATACATACATATGTATATATTTAAATTGAAAATCGCTGTAATAACTGAAATTGATTTTTGATTTGTGATTTAATTTTGAGTTTAAAGCAAATACCAAGAATGCCACCACACAGAACGGGTTAGCGAAGGATAAGGCTAAGGATAATAAACAGCAAGCAGTGCTGTAAGGCACATTCAGCCAGCATCTTGCAACTTTTCTTAGCGCGCGCGCGCGCGCCACTCATGGCTTACAAACACTAGCCGGGTATGCTGCGAAGTTTGGTGTTGAATCAGCATTTTATTTCAAGCTGAACTCATCCACTTCGATGGCATGCAAACAAATGTTGCACGTACGAACTGAGATTTTAACGATATGCTGCACTCTTTGAATAATATAAAGATAAGCGACCACATTAAAATGAGTACTTTTTACTTTACTCAGCAATGTGGATAGCGTCAGTTTGGAATGCGTAAGACGCGGGGCATACATTTGAGTGGTGCGTGTAGCACAATCGATTATTCGAATATTTCAGCGCGTTGCTGCAAAATATTCCCCCGAATCATTTCTGTATATGTACATATCAAAATACATACGCATATTTAATAGCTTTTTGGAAACAGAAATAAATGAGTAAGCACTGCACAGCCTCACTTTTACACCATTGGGCGTGGCTTTAGCAACAAATATTTGAATTATACTTCCTTTGAGAGTTCATTGATATGCTTTTAGAATATTTGATGCCCATGAGAGACTGCGGATATATGCAACTGTATATGTATGTACTCGGACATATTTACATGTGTTACGCGCTTGGAGCAATGTGTGTATGTTTCGATTTGTATAAACTCAGCAAGCTTTTAAGTAAATATTCGCTACTCAACGTTATAATATAAGTACTTGCTACTTAAATGTATTATACTCGAAAATGTGAAAGTTTGTGGGTGAGTAAATGAGTAAGTGTGTGAGTGAATGAGAGTATTTTTTCTGAGTATTTTTGTTGGACGTATGAATGAAATTTAGCACTTACCTGAATTAACATACATATTTACATATGTATAGGATATTTTTTGAAGAGAGTTGCCACCTTCCTCTAAAGTTGAAAACAATTTTAGTTAATAAATTAAATTAATATTTAAACAATGCACATAAGTGTCATACGAAAGGGGTTCGAAAACGATTAGCTTCGAAAATATCTTTGAAAACAATGCTCAGAAATGTTTAAAATCAATATATTTAAAAACCTGCTACCTATTTACTAATTCAGAATCAACTCAATTAACACGTTAAACGAAATATTTTTATATGGAAAACAGACGAAAGCAGAGGGTTGCTACTTGTTTAGAAATTCAATATCAATTTGATTAGCAAGTTAAGCGAAATGTTTTAATATGGGTGTTAAATGATACAAAATCTAAAACTTTTCGAAAAATTAGGAATTAAAAAGAAAAATAAAACTTAATATGTATAAAAATATACTTTTGGACCTTAAAGTTTCTGAAAGGGCACGAAAAATTTCGAAAAATACCGACAAAAACTGCGAAAATACTGGAAAACCCGGAAAATACCCAAAGGTTCCGAAAAAAACACGTAATTGAAATCAGGAAGGGTCCCGAAAAAATACTAAAATCCCGAGTACATACCAAGATAATACAAGACAACTTGTGGAGCTTATCGTTTAAGAAAGGGCTCGAGAGAAATCAAACATGTTCCTAAAAAACCGAACCACCCCGAAAATTCCAAAAAAAAAATCGAAAACCAAAACGAAAAGACGAAGAATACCGAAAAGTACTGACAACTCCCCAACCGATAAGAAATAAAAAAAAAACAAGCTTGACGAAGAGCACTCGCTATCGAATGCCGTGATCTCAAAATCAAAGTACGGTTCGAGTTGTGTTCGATATCGAATGCTGCGATTCGGGCCCGGGTCTCGAAGAAAAAGAGAAATGTGCTGTAAAAAACAGGTTTGCGGTAAATCCCTGTAGTACCGAAAAACTACAAAATAAAATCCCGAAAGGTGCAGAAAAAGACATATACATACATATGTAACATGAAGAATCCCGAAAATCCTGAAAAAATGCGGTACAGTCCTGAAAATTTCCGCAAACCTCAATAAACCTTTCTTTTGGCTTTTAGATTATTATTGACACCCAGAGCCCCTTAGCCAACAGTGTTGCTTTCTGTTTGATGGGCTTATGTGAAGCCCCGAATGCTTGACTGAGACTTTTCAGGTCCAGTCAGTACTATTATACTAGTATATAAGAGATATTAATAGAAAACATACTTTCTACAACCTAAAAATAGTATACAAAAATCCTTATAAATATCACTAATTCACGACCTGCTGACCCTGTTACACCCCCACTACATTGCTTTCGACAAATTGCATTTACCCTCCAACTGCCGCATATCATCCTTTAAGCCATATGTAATCGGACAAACAAAGTGATAGTAATTGCTTCGCGTGCATAGTAAATTTCCCAGGACAACGAAGACCACCAGCATCAGCACCAACAAACCAACTAACCACATGGTGACGCTTAGAGCTATGGGAGTAATTCAACTACAGAACACGTCAAACAAATGGAAGGACACGCACGTACACCAGCAGACGATTAAGAGGGGCAAACGGAGCTGGCGTTGATATTTGCAAGTGGCTAGGGGCAGAGCCCACATACTAGCCATGCAGTAGTAGAGCTGTTATCAGCGACAATTCACCAGTAAGTGAATGGAATAAGTTAAGAAAAATAGTGCGATCGCAGTGGTACTCGTATTGTTAGCTTATGAAATTAAGAGTAAAAAAAAAATATATATGTATGCAGATAAGTTCGAAAGTCAACTCCCATATTTGCTCATACGGAGGAAACAAAAGACTCACAATTAGAATGCAAAAATTAACGCTAAACATAACTAAGTGTCCGCTGCTGTCTGCCACCCGAAGCACCTCTCAGCTATTTGCACAAACTCAATCTGAAGCATATCTATATATACGCCATTGTCCTATAAACATATATAAATATATACATATGTACGTGTAAACTTTTCAAAATAATTGGCCGACGGGATGTGAAACTCGCAATCAGGCGAATTTAGTGTTATTACAGTGTCGTGTCGTTTCAACTTGCGAAGTGGCTGGCACTCATCCCATTGAATTGGCAACTCAGCCGCATTTTTCATGCCCCCTTTTACTTATCTCGAGCTCATTGTTATTTTAGTCTCCAAGTGATATCCACTGCCCGTCGTAATGTGAATGTAACTTTATAAATTTGCTTGCGGTGACTTTAGAGCGCCATTGTTGCTATGCATTAGTCGTAGCCAGCGCTGCGCTTCTCTGTATATATATAATAACATAAGGGCGGTCCGAAAATGTATGTAGAAATGTATGTCGAAAAACGTATACCCCTACTTTTTTATTTTGAAATAAAAAAATATTTAGAGGTCGCTCAAAGCGCTCAAAGTTTTCGTAGAAATGGTATAGAATTCTTGAAAATCAATATTTTTCGATCGGAAAACTCTGGTTATCTTCAGGAGACTTACATATAATAATAGCACCCAATTGTTTATTTAACCATTTTTTATACTAACGATTTTTTATTGGTTCCCTACTGCATTTTTCAGGATTTTTGGCGGACCTATACATTATAGTTACTATGAATTGTTAAATAAACCAATATGTATTATTATTGCGAATCTCCTGCAGAGAAACAGAATTTTCCGATAAATAAATATTAATTTTTAAGAATTATATTTACCATTTCTACGAAAAGTGGTTTTTTGCCCATAAAAAATATGTATATGGAAAACTTTGAGCGCTTTAACCGACCTCTCTATATAATTTTTGATTTTCAATATAAAAAAATATGGGTATATTTTTTCGGTATAGAACAATCCTGTGGGGTGAGACCATAAAAATCCCGACTTTGCTTTTTCACATGCATTTTTAAACCACCCTAATGCACATAAGTACGTAGCTGCACTCGGATATGCAATAGCGGCGGCAGTAAAGGGGGAGTCACCTAACTACATACATACATATCTCCGTAGAAAATATAGCGCACGCATTAACATACTAACTGAAATTAGCAGCTCTTACAGCCTCAAGCGTTGACAGCGTTGTGCCTTCAGTGCTTTGCGGCTATGCGAGTCAGCAGTGCCTGGGTGCTGGGAAATTAGCGCCAAGCCAGCCGTAAGTGGAAGCGGAAAATGAAAGCGACTGTAAGCGGAAATGTTGCTGGGAATTATTTAAATTGCATGAGAGTTGGCTTTCACGCTCATAATTACTATTAGCATGCTGCATAGAGGAATACGTGTACATATGTACATACATCCATATTAGCGTGGGCCGAAAATCTGCTTTTTTAGAATTTGGATTGATAATAGCAAAAATATGGTCCACTATGTTTTTGGTCAATATCCTAGGCTCGCCCACGTCCATCAAAGTTCAAGTAGTAAAAAAAATTTTTTCTTAGCTAACTTCGATTCCCTATAAAAAAAACGTCCATATATCAAATTATGTAGGACTAATACTTTCGAAGATTATTGCAGTTTTAGTAAAAAAATTTATTAATTAATTTATTTATTAATCTTTATTTTTTGAGCATTTTGAACTTTGATGTACTTGGGCGAGGCTAGAATATTGACCAAAAAATTCCAAATTTCACACCGATTTTTTTTAAAGCATAATTAACCATATTTTTGCTATTACCAATCAAAATTCTAAAAAAGCGGATTTTCGACCCACGCTAATCCATATGCAGTACATAAGCATACCCAGTCGTTAAATTGAGAGGCGCTTTTCAATTCCAACGCAGTGCGAACAAAGATAAGTGTTTGTATGTATTTTCAAAGTAACGATGGTCGCATATTTAAATAAACTGAACTCCGACATCATTACTTGGTGCTAATTTCGCCGTTCTAAGGAAAGCTGTGGCAGAATTTCTTAAGACTTTGTTTATTTCAATAAAAAAACTAAAGAAGGAATCGGTTATGACACACGGGTCACTTTGAATGTCAAAGGCCATACATATTTCACCAATGGCTCCATCTCTGCTACTCGTGTCGAAGCTATGAGCATCTAACAGGGCAATTCTGGCTAATATAGTTGCAAGCCTTTTTTAAGACAATTAAAATCAGTAGCCAAGATATTTTGAAAGATTTTGTTTATTCTGGCACGAAAGTCCTACAAAAAAGTTCACTTGCCATTTTTCATGGTCAAAAACTTCAAATTTAGATGTATATATCACTTTGCTTCGCAATGGCCGAGTTTTTTTTAGATTTTATAAAGAAAAATAAAAATTTAACTTCATTTAAATTTTAAAAAATAATTTTTGTTTTCTTCTCTTAATACATTTTTTCGTGTTTTTATATACATATATATTTTTTTTTAATTTTTACATTTTATTGTTTTAAAAAGAAAAATATTTTTTAATTTGGTTTAATTTCTAGAAACTTTTTTTATTATGCTTTTTTATTGTTTTTCTTTTTTTAGTATTTAGATTTTATTGTTTTAGAAATAAAGCTTTTTTTAATTGCATTAATTCTTTCATTTCGTTAGTCCAAATGGAATGTACATCATTTCGCTCGCGCTGCTTCAACAGTCAAATTGTCCTAGAGATCCGAGATCCGAAACCTCGGGCACCAAAATGTTTTTTCTTTTTTAATTTATTGTTTTTTAAACTCATCTAATTTTAAGAAATCCTTTTTATTGTCTCTTTTACGTTTACTTTTTTATCAATTTTTAGATTAAATTGTTTTGAAAAGAAAATTATTTTTTAACCTCGTTCAGTTTTTAGGAACTATTTTGTTTGTTTTGTTTTTTTTTTTTTTTAATACAATTCTCTTTTAGATCCTAATGTTTTAAGGCCTGTCTGCAGCTCTCATTAAAAACCAAAAATTTATACAAAATAGAAACAAGAAATGGAAATAGAAACGAAATTTTCTTCTATCAAAATTTCTTAAATCAGTGTGCAGCTCTTAAGAAAAAAATTTGCGTATATTTATTCCGTACCGTAAAGTATTTTTCCTAGCACAAAAAAAAAGAATGAAAAACATTTCTCTTTTTTTTTAGAACGGCACTTTAAAAAGAAAAATATATACTTTTCATTCATTTAGTTCCTTTTAATTTTTGGTTGTTATTATTTTAAAAAGGAAAATATATTTATTCTATTGAATTTAGAGAATTTTAGAGAAAAACTAAAAACGCAGTTTTACTATTAGTTCAAAACTTATTTAAAAACTCAGTGCAATGTAGAATAAAAATTTGGGTGCCCATAAAAGAGAAAATTCTGTAAAATTTAAAAATATTAAAGTTTTTGTTACATAAGTACGAAAAGTACTGAAAATGCACTTTTAAAGAAAAAGAAAAAGAAAAATAAAAATAAAAAGAAAAAGCAAAAAAAAAAAGAAAAAGAAAAATTAAAAGTAAAAGAAAAACAAAAAGAAAAAGAAAAAGAAAAATAAAAATAAAAACAAAAACAAAAACAAAAACAAAAAGAAAGAGAAAAAGAAAATGAAAAATAAAAAGAAAAAGAAAAAGAAAATAAAAAGAAAAAAATAAATAAAAAAAAAGAAAGAAAAAAAATAAGAAGTAAGAAAAAGAAAAATAAAAATAAAAATAAAAAGTGAAATAAAAAGAAAAAGAAATAGAAAAATAAATTTATAGACCAACCGCTCGATGCACCCTTCCCAATTAACCATTTCTGCGTTCATACTCCACTAATCCCATTTGCTGCTGGGTATGTTGGTTGCCTACCGCCACATACCTATTGTCAATTCTATATATGAGCATATGTATATACAAATGTATATATTTATATGTATGTATCTGCATATGTAGGTGCCACACACTCCTATTTGCACTTTGCATTTGGAGCAGAACTTGCGGCGGCGTATAGTTCTTCTTTGAAATTTCACTTAAAAAAAAACGCAAGAGAACACGAGCACGAATATAGGCATACGCTTGCATATGCACTAGTTTGTATGTAAATAACTAAGTACGTACGTACGCAAATACAATTAACTGGAATTTACAATTAAATTCACTTTTTGTGGCAGACAAAGGATTCTATTGTCAGCGGAACTTATCAGTGGAATGAAATTAACATTATCTCTATGGGAAATCTACACAATGACTTTTGAATTTAAGGCAGCGTTTGAGAAAGTTTTTCAAATAGTTAATTTTATTTTGCATATCCCACACTTGGCATGGCAAACGGAAAGCAATTCAGTTTTATATATTTTGGATTTCCTTCTACTCCCGCTTATTGAAATAGTTTTGTGAGCAGTCGTTAAATTGGATTGACTTTGAGCTAAACTTTTAACACAGCAGTTTAAAAACTTTATTTTATTCAAAAAATAAGGTCTTCCAAAAGAACTCGAATTTCGGTTTGCTAATTGCGTTTGAGATTTTTTTCAGAACAAAAACAAAGCTTAAAGGAACTAAACACCTGCGAGGAAGCCCATAATCGTGTCTTCAGTTAAATATGCCATTTTTTCTGAAGAGCGAGGAACTTCAAAAAGATCTAAACGTTCGCGCCCACTTTAAATGTACAACACACTGGTTTCCAAGTGAACAACGCCTTCAAGTTGAGAGTGACCCTCAAAAAAAAAATGCCTCAGTCCGGTTAACATTTCGATTAAGAAAAGAGAACTTGACGTGAACACTAACAAGTTCGAGGCCTTTGTTAAAGACAAAATACTAAACTCCGCACTTTAAACCATTTTCTTAATATGTGGAACTCATTCTATCAACTGGCTTAACTGAAAGTGGAACGTTGTTGAACGATCGCTGAAAGCCATTACTAACTCCAACATTTTCTAGTTTCTGTGGTTTATAAATTTAACAAGTAAAAATTTGAAGGATAAATGGAGCGAGGGTAGTGGTCAGATTCCGTCGTTATGACGGGAGCCTGCCATGCGCTCCTACCAAAAGTTATAGAGCTATTAGATTATACTACTGCTTTGCTTTGACTAAAAAATTTTCCCAAGAATCACAGGAGAGAATAAACTAAAATTCCTACAGACCCAGGTTGAGGGCTACAGATAGGAGTAGGTAGTGCGATTCACTTTTGAGAGCCCTTCCAGTTTTTTCCGTAACTCCTCAACAGCAGAACAAACAGTTCAGCATTACTCGACTGTTGAGAGATCAGACAACGTAGGTAGTACATATTGTTCCCCCTTTTCGCGGTATGCGGTTCAACATGGCCCTCAGTCAAGCTGAGTTGCCTTTCGAGAGGAATTTCATCTAAAGGATTGCATCACTCTCCTTATACCCAATGGCTTTGCCTGCATTGCCGGGCAATGACTCAGCTGGCCTCTGCTAAACTGAATTCGTCTTCGATATTACGGCGATAGGCGAGCGGCCTTTGACAAAATCGCAAAAAAGGAACCGGTCGGACTTTCCGCCCACTCCCACAAAAAACGCGTCGCCTTTGAGCGGAATCTCGGACTTTCCGCCCAATCCAACCAGCAACACGTCGCCTTTGGGCGGAAACTCGGCCTTTCCGCCCGCGGTCTAGACAAGCGCAATCAAAAAGAAACGGAGGCAGGCCACAGACTTAGTCTTCACATTTCGCAATGGCCTACATGGTAACAACGGCCTTGGTACCTACGGTTGCAACCAATCACTGCAATAGCACCCACCGCCGTGAATATCGACAAACGTGATGGTAGGGCGGGATTACATGCGGGTGAGTCCCACTAACAATGTGGATCCAGCAACCACCACGAGCTACACAGACCCAAGGTTCTATAATTCCTCTTTGACTTTGAGGAAGGTTCTGAATAGGTGTCGCCGCAGACCAAGTTTACGTTGGGAGGATTTGTGATTTTGCAAAGGCATGACAGCGACAATTTAGCCAGGATATACCCCTGCATCGCTTTTACGCTTGGTTTTAGCCAATAATACCTTGGCGCAAGAGGTGGCTCTACCGCCGCTACCTAAAAGAGTCATCGATGTAAGATTGCAATTGCGCATTGTTGCGCTATCGAACGCCACGCTATGACCAAGCGATACTGTCGCTATGACCGCAGTTCTTCACCGAAATTACTGCATCCACAAAAATTTTTGCAAAGGCATGACCGGGACTGGTACTGGTGGTCGTTGACACAGAAAACCTTGGTGATGGATGGCGCCTCTAGAATATGTGGCCCTGCTCCGGATGCGGGTGGACTAACACAAGTTTGGGTATCACCTGGATATTTAAGGACATCTGTCATTGTGCCAGGACCAATTGGAGTACAGTTTTGCTTTCAAACACTCTTCATTATTTTGCTTCCTCGAAGTACCAAAGTATTAAGGCGCATATATAGATCTTTTTGACCTTTATTTTGAAGAATTTCCTTGTAAGTTCATTCAAAATAATGGATGTAAGAGGATTAAAATGGTCTACAAAAATACTAGGCAGAGAATTTTACAAAGCATCACAGAAGAAGGTTAAGTTTAATTTTAGCTAATCGAAATCTGAGAAAGGACTCATCAAAAATTGACTCTTAAAAAGTTCTGAGCAATACTGCACTACGCTAGAATTTTAAAATTTTCACTCACGCACTTACATACTTGGGTGATTGACTCGGTTATTCCAAATCGGTTCCAGACGTTTCTTTTAACATTCTAAATATTTATTTTAAAATTTATTTTTATTTTAATTTTAAAATTAAATTTAATATAAATAAATATTTATTTTAATGAAAATGAAACTACATAGAACATTTTTATAAATTGTACATAAGTATGTACTATGCTTGTCTGAATTCTGGAAAATTTTTCACTGTAGAAAATGACTTAAAAAATAAAAGGAAAATCGAGTCATTGCTCGCACTTCTAACGCATTGTTCGATTTCTATCACTTGTTTCAGCATTTACCACACAATGTCGGGAATCTACCACATATTCGCTTTTTTGAGTATTTTCTTTTTTGCTCGTCGAAAGTGCCAAAAATCAACGGTATTTTTGAGTCACTTCAAACTCGCACATTTTGTTATACTAAAATTGAATGGACTATAAAACTGCATACCAAAATTGTTTCTGCAAATTCTAACTCAAGTTTGCAATTTAGATGAAACATTGCAGAAATTTTAGAATTTTTGCACAAAGTATAGAATTTGTACTAACTTGGATAATTTTTGTTAGACAATGAGGAAGAGGGATATGTTAGATGAGTGGATGTGGAAGTGTGTGTGGACTGAAGTGTTTAACCTGCTACAATATCCCGAATGGAGTTGCGTCAAAGTATCGCGGGCTACATGAAGCAACTGAAGCTCTTTGAGAGCTGACGAAGATGTTGATTGATTCTCGATGAATGGCCTGTTTATAATAGACTATCTCGTTCAGTGGATGGTATATTATTACTTCCAAGGCAGTCCACTCACCACACGCTTGTAGAGAAAAAATGTAAAATAAAACCGAATTAATCAGTTTTTTATATTGAAAATGGAGTCCATTTTCCAAATTGCCTTTTTTCGAAAACCGGTTTTCGAGTTTAATAATTGAATTGAATCGAGCGAATAATTGAACAACCTAATAAATACATTCTTTTATTTACGGCTTCGGCTTCAAATGAAAATCTCAATTTTCTTATATTAAAAATTTAAGCTTTTCCTTATTGTCTTACCACTAAATTCTTAGCCTTGAAGTTTGCCAAGACACACGCTCACACACACATAACATACAGATACATACATATAAACTTAATTTCATAAAACGAGCTTTAGATGTGGGTGAGCGGATAGCATTAAGGCCACTTAAGATGAAATGAAAATTTTTCGTGACATTTTATACGGATGTGACAAACGCATTCTGCGCGACTATCAATTCAATGTCAGTCGAAAGGATGGACCACAGAAAATTGCGCGCTTACATAAAAGAAGAGGAAGACAAATGAAAATAGTATGAAAAAGTAACAGCATGAAAGCGACTTGAAAGCGAAATGAAAGCGACTTGAAAGCTGCTAAGATGTAGAGAGTTACATAGAAGCAAAGAGATAAGGCAAGGGGAGGTGTACGATAAGCGTGAGCTTGAAACTGCAATGCTTGGATACATATATATCACATCTGATTGTAAATAACAATTTTTCATCAGTGCTTACAACGCAATTTATCAAGTTGCCACTGCAAATATTGTAGTGAAGAAAGATATAGACTAACACAAAGAGACGTGTGCGAGTGTGGGTGTTAGTCTGTGGTTGAGAGAGATCTGTTGTAGTTTGTGTTTCTAGCAAGCCACACTTCTGATGGTATATTTAACCTTGTATCATTTAATGTTGTCAACGAGCGGCGAATCGTTGGTGGCACGTAGGTCTCCACACGTATATACGTACATTCGTATGTATGCATAAAAGCACATTGGTGCATGCAACAACGGAACCAATGCGTCACAACAAAGTAAAAGTAGCGCAGAGGGCAGAAAGTGGCAAAAGTACTGGCAGAACATTTGCTGTAAAGCTACAACAGGACACAGCGATATGGGTTAATGCATACCCTGCAGAAAAAAAATTATTAATTGATAAAAAAACAACCCACTTGTAGTTAGCTTTTTTTCCGGATTTCTATAAAATATATAACTTTTAGTTAGCTACAAAAAGCTAACTTGAAACTAGTTGACAAGTAATGCAGGAGATTATTTTCTTTAAACGTGTTTCTATTTAAATATCCTGCACTTCGCAAATACTTTTTCGAATTGAGGACAAATAAAAGGAAGATCGAAATTTCATATTATCACTTTGAAGTTATGTCTGACGGTGTTCGAATATGGGACCACGTACAGCAGAATATGTAAACAAATACGAAATGTAATAAAGTAAATAAATAAAAAAATAAATAAAAAAATAAATAAATATATTTCGCGGTCATCGCCATAGAAATATAGTTAGCTTTCGTCAAAGAATATATACAGATAATAGTGACTTTTCGCTCCTTCCTAATCAACATAAAGTTAGCTTATAGTTAGACACATTTCCGGCAGGGATAATACATACTTGGTACAAGTTCACGCCACTACTTACGTTCGTTTTGTGGCAGCTATAAAACACATTCGTTTGATTTGCTTGCTCTCTCTCTCTTCTTCCTGCTATTACATGTCCACCGACTACAATCCGCCTTGCATCGCACATCGTCTACTATTTTACTGCTTATGCTCCTGAAAATATGCAAATTTTGCACTTACGATTTATTTTTGCGCGTGCAATAAATTTCATTTATTTCGATGAAATATGACTTTGTTGGGTGCAAATGTTTTGGTATAGCAACGCAATGCGCTTTGCAATATCCAAACACACAAAGCACGTAGAGCGCAATAAGCAATGGAAGGCGGGCCGAGAAGGAGTCTCAGTGGGAGCAGCGCAGGACGCACAAATTATACGAACGTACATACATAATAAGGTATATATGTATGTATGTATTTATGTATATAATCACATTGTCATGGGCGTTAGCAATACATATCAAGGCAACAACAACTGTGAAAATTTTTAAAATAAAATATTTAGCTTTTTCAACCTACATCACTTTCTATTTTACTTGCATTTGAGTTTGATGTCTGCTTAAAATTCATAGTCATCGTTGTTATTTTCAGATCTGGATGCGGGATTAAGTAATGCCAGTCTGGATATTTTTTTTTGTTTTCTATTTAATTTTGTTTACCAAACCATATTTTCCAATGTCGAATGAGTTAAAGCAGGCCATTGTCTTTAAGTTTTATAAAAACTAAATTTGCTCTAAGTGAGATTTAAAATAATCGATCAAATAGGAACGCTAGTGAGCGAATATGGGTTGAACAGCAGGTCTGTGCATAGATTCTCCCCACAATTTGTTGATATCCAGAGAGGGTCAGAGTAGAGCTGGGATACTATCGATAGTAATATCGCTATTTATAGGGCCGCCAACTATTGCGGAAACTATCAGATAAGTGTTTCCAGATTAGGAGTGAGCTAACATTCCTTTCTCTCGATAAACGACTAAGATTTATAAAAGAAACACTGGTAGCCTTTCATAGCTATACTCTCGAACTAACCTAGTAAAACGCCTTAGGGAAAGCATGAATATATGCATTTACTTTCATACAAAGTATGCTCGACTAAAATTTTATCTGTCAACAAAAAAAAAACAATTCAAAAATCAAAAATACTTTTCAGCCACTTGAAACTTGCACTAAAATTTAGTGGACTACAAAACTGCATACCCGAAATGTTTCTAAAAATATTATTAACTTATGCACTGCAGGTCATAAGAATAGCACACCCGTTTGTTGACATGTTTTTAAAATCTACCTAAAATTTTTGCAATCCGATTTACTCGTAGAGTATGCAACATTTGTATAAAAAATTTATGAAGGAAAACCGTACATGTTGAGGATCAAAATGATCTGCTAATCTAATGACTGGGAGCGTAAGTGTTGTTAATGTTTTGTGTTGTACAATAAAGCTAGTTGTACAGTAACTTGAGCGTGTTTATTTAACAATCCAGGAAAACAAACCTGAAGGATTTAGGAAATCGTCGTGAATTCTAGGATAATCATAACATTAGCGATCCGTTATATATTTAAAAAATCAAAATAGGCATGGTCGTCAAAATTCAGCTTAGAAACCTTGACTAAGCTAAATAGGCAAAATAAGCAAAAGCTTACGATTTTCGGCTCTGGTCATTAGTTATACGGCTGTGGTGTATTCTACAACTTTAGTAGAACTGAAATCGGTGGTAAAAGGTAGTTATCCACTTCGCTAATTGGCAATTTCGACTTACTGTCCCGGACGAGACAAGCCGCCTTCTCTATAACAAAGATATCTGCATGAAATACAGACACTAACCGACTCCGTTT
The DNA here is from genome assembly GCF_013731165.1 of Rhagoletis pomonella. NCBI lineage: Eukaryota > Metazoa > Arthropoda > Insecta > Diptera > Tephritidae > Rhagoletis > Rhagoletis pomonella. The sequence goes on along the minus strand of NW_023458559.1, from coordinate 40,870,681 downwards.
TCCATCTTTGGGCCATTGGTGTAGATGGAAAGTATTCCGCCTCGGGGTGAATACAGTTCATCTTTACCACTTTCTCTTAAATAAAGTAAATATAGCGATGATAGATGTAAGTATGACAATATTGTACAGAACCTAACTCATTAAAATTAATTACAGTTTTGTCAAATTTCTTAAATATCTTCACAGTTGATTACACAGTATATGGTTCGAAGGTTAATCAATTAGATGTATGCATTTAATGGGTAAATTCAGGCGCTTAAATATACAACATTCTATTATCGTCCTTTCTAAAAGTGTGAAACTAATTAGCACATCCTTTATCTGTGCCAAAATTCAAAAAAATATGATCTGGAAAACTGGCAGTTAAGAAAAGGAGCAAGTAAAAATATGCTTTTGTGTATAGTATTTTCACGCTAACAATATATTTGTTTATGTGATAGTGCGCAGCAGATGATTGCCATCAAAACACAAAAGAATTTTCGCTCAATAAAGCTAAAATCAATTTTATGCAATTTGCAGAAACCGCTGCGGCGCGCGGAGTTAGCTGCAGCAGCGATGCTAACTGAGACAGAAAAAGCGTTTCAGCCAATTTCCGTGGAAGTGATATATGTACATACGGTTATTTACATACATATAGAAAAAAGTGTGCGTATGTGTAAGTGACCTATGCGTGTATGTGTTCGACTAAGCGAAATGGCAGCTAAGCTAACTTATACAAAAGGATGCGGGTTTCAGCTAACAGGCATTTGCGAACAAGCAAAAGGGAAGCAAAACAGCGAATGGTGGAAAGAAAACGCACGAAGCATGTATATAGAGGGAAAAGATGTAAAAGGATAGGCCCGTTAGACATTCATCAAACATTTCTGTGGCGCATTGGGCCATGAAAAATTATCTAAATTAAAAATCAACACACCGTACAACCGCAATGTGATCCCTGTGAACGCAGGGAACGCGTGGGCAATGCACTAACAACCAACAGCAATACCACAGCCGCAGCAATGTTGTTAACTGAAATTCACTAGTGTTGTAGTGTGTGTTTGCTAGTCGGCTGTGGCAGCGGCTTGTGTTTGAGCGTGAGTTTCTCGTGGGTATAGGTATTAAAAAATTTCCGATTTTTTTTTTTTTTTTGCTCTCCTATTTCCAATGTATTGCTACTAGCGGAAATTTGGCTTAGCGCAGAAAGAATTCATTTTCAAATATTTGAAGGAACAAAAAAATTTGCCAAACTGCGGCAAGCACAATATTCGTGGCATGCAGTCTGTTAGAAAAGCGGAAGTCTTATAGCTGCAAAACGAGTACACCGGTTCTTATGTACCTTTGTACTTATGTATGTAGGTACATTAGGGCGGGTAAAGTTTTTTCGTCTACAGGCGTATATTATAGGAGGATTCTAAGCAAATTTGTATGAGAAGCTGTTTTTCATGCCGAGGGACGACCGCTTCTAAGAAAAAACCTTTTTCTATATTTTTTGCGATGTTGCTTTGACCAGGGCTTGAACCCATGTGCTGGTGAGTGAAAACGCGCACTGCTTACCACTACTCCACAGCGGCCGACAATTTAAAGAACTTTTTGAAAAAAAAATCCCTCAGATGACAAAACATTTTACGCTTAAAAATCTTCATAAAAATATTTAAAAATCTATCCAATAGAATCGTAATAATGATTGATTTTAGACCCATGGTTTCTTCGACAAATTTGCTTAGAATTACCCCCTATGCTATACGCTTATAGTCGAAAAAATCTCCCATACAAATCGACCCGCCCTAATGTAAATACGTATGCAATTATGTATGTACCTTTATGTATGTATAAATGCCTCCACTATTTAAAATAAATATGTATGCACATATATAAGTCTGCATGTCAGTTCAAACGCTTTGGTAACCTAATTTTATTCACACATAAGATGCTTGCCATACAAAAAATGAGAATTAAGTTCAGTGTGTTCAAGCTTATAGCTTGTCTATAACCCCGATAAGGTAGTAAAATCAATTGTGTAGGTGTAGGTTTCCAACACATTGTTCCTAGATACATACATGAATGTATATATGTACATATCGCACCCTAAATCAAAGACAGTCATAACTCAAAATCTTTCAAATTTTATTTCTTCCCATAAAACCGTTCAAAAACCGTATTACTAACGTCCGCCAAAACTTCTTCTGCATCACTATCTTCTTTATCTGGAAATATACTAGCCGTCATCGATTCGCCAACAGTTAGCGAGTTGCGAAACGAACGAACTCGATGGAGTACAACAAAACTCGCTATCGTCCATCCTTGCTAGCTAACTTTGTTGTTGCTGCAAAATTGTTCGCTAAGTGACCGGAACTGCAAACTTAGCGAGCAAAGAAGTGGCGAAGCGATGACGGCTACTTGTAAGATTGTTTCCATTTTGCTTGCGTCGCTTGCGCAGCTTCAACAGTTTTTTGCCATCGTTTTCGATATTAACGTATTTTTCTATTTTTTTATTAATTATTATTATTGTTATAAATATTATTGTTATTGTATCTATGCAGTCGATGATGACGGAGTCGACGTTCCACCGCCTGACTATGACGAGGTACGTATAGCAATAACGCGGCTGAAAAACAACAAAGCCGCTGGAGCTGACAGCCTGCCAGCTGAGCTATTCAAGTACGGCGGCGAGGAGTTGATAAGGTGCATGCATCAACTCTTGTGCAGAATATGGTCAGATGAACGCATGCCCGACGACTGGAATTTAAGTGTGCTCTGCCCAACCCACAAGAAAGGTGACCCCGCCATTCGCGCCAACTACCGCGGGATCAGCCTTCTAAGCACAGGTTACAAGGTCTTATCGAGCGTATTGTGTGAAAGACTGAAGCCCACCGTCAATGAACTGATTGGGCCTTATCAGTGTGACTTTAGACCTGGCAAATCCACCATAGACCAGGTATTCACAATACGCCAAATCTTGGAAAAGACCCGCGAGAAAAGGATCGACACTCACCACCTATTTGTCGACTTTAAAGCCGCTTTTGACAGCACTAAAAGGAGTTGCCTATACGCCGCTATGTCTGAATTTGGCATCCTCTCAAAACCCATACGGCTGTGTAAAATGACGTTGAGCAATACCACCAGCTCCGTCAGAATTGGAAAAGACCTCTCCCATGATTCAATAATACAAGGTTAGATAATTATTGACAGCTGCGGTTTGACACTCCCTTACAAAAGGTTGCATTTACGAAGGACGGAGAAAAGGGGAGGAATGAAATCTCTTGGTGCGAAAATGGTAGTAGAAAAGTACGCAAAGTAGGCAATTAGTAGTGAAATTCCTTTTGTAAATTCTAATGTTTTTGCAGGAAATCTGGCATTTTAAACGAAATTTTGAACGTAATATTGATGTATCTATGTAAATTACGTAATTTATGTGCTATTTAGCTGTATAAAAAATGCAAAATGACTCAAAATTAAAATAAGACTACTATGAGATTGATGTAAACATCCCATTTAAAAACAGTTTATGTTTTCATCAGTTAAATATGCTTCATATGCATATACAAATAAACATATTGCACAAACGCTCATACTTCTATATCACACCAAAGCTACACTGTTTCCATGTAAATGTGCAAAGAAGCAACACGGTGCCACTGCTAAGGGAGCGGTGCGAGAGAGACAACTGTCAGTTTATCGAACCTTGTATTATTGAATCATGGACCTCTCCGAGCCGTTCGCCACAAAACGGGTTTTCAGACAGGGCGACTCCCTTTCATGTGACTTCTTTAATCTGATGTTGGAGAAGATAATAAGAACTGAACCGCTCAGGAACAATTTACTACAAGAGCGTGCAATTGCTGGCTTATGCCGATGACATTGACATCATCGGTAACAAAAACCGCGAAGTCTGTTCTGCCTTTTCCAAGTTGGATAGGGAAGCAAAGCGCATGGGTCTGGTGGTAAACGAGGACAAGATGAAGTATCTCCTGTCATCAAACAAACAGTCAGCACATTCGCGCCTTGGCACCCACGTCACTGTTGACAGTTACAATTTCGAGAAAGTAGAGAATTTCGTTTACTTGGGAACCAGTATTAACACCGATAATAATGTCAGCATTGAAATCCAACGTAGAATCACTCTTGCCAACAAGTGCTACTTTGGACTGAGTAGGCAATTCAGGAGTAAAGTCCTCTCTCGACGTACGAAAACCGCGCTCTATAAGTCACTCATCATGCCCGTGCTGGTATATGGCGCAGAAGCATGGACAATGACAACATCCGATGAGGCGGCTCTTGGAGTGTTTGAGAGAAAGATTTTGCGGAAGATTTACGGGCCTTTACGCGTTGGCGACGGCGAGTACCGCAGACGATGGAACGATGAGCTGTATGAGCTTTACAACGATATGGACATAGTGCAGCGAATTAAAATACAGCGGCTCCGCTGGCTTGGTCATGTCATTCGCATTGACACCGACGCTCCAGCTCTGAAAGTATTCAACTCGGAACCCGCTGGTGGTAGCAGAGGAAGAGGGAGGCCCCCACTGCGATGGAAAGATCAGGTGGAGAAGGACTTGGCTTCACTTGGCGTTTCTAATTGGCGTCAGTTGGCACAGAGGAAAAACGACTGGCGTGCTTTGCTGAACTCGGCCAAAATCGCTTAGGCGGTTACAGCGCCAAAAAAGAAGAAGAAGAAGTATCTATATATATGTATATCTATATATATAATACGCGAAGGGATTTTTCGTTCAGGATAAAAGATCTATACCGTTCGACCGATTTTCAAAAGTGAGATGTCAAATTAAAGCGCTTGGTCTGTAGATATGCAAACTGGTTTTAGTTTTTCGAAAAGAGATGCCACCTTTTAAAAAATTAAATTCAAATTATTTAATAATCGATCGATTTTCCAAAATGAAAAAAAACTAAGAGCCTTGGACTGAAGAGATGCAATAAAGTTTTACTTTTTTGAAAAGAGTTGCCACTTTATAAAAAATTATATTCAAATTATTTAAAAAAATAAATGAATTATTACAAACTGGATATCAATTGAAATGGTTTTTAAAAGTTTTGTTTCTTAGCTGAACTATAGGAGGGTTGCCACCTGTTAAAAAAAACATATTAGGGAAGAGAAATATGTATCACCTAACGGGTGACACACGAAAGTGGTTTCAGAAAGTAGTAGTTTGAAAATATTTTAAAGAGGGTTGCCACCTGCTTGAAATGTCGAATTTAGTTTACTTATTCACAAGTTATACGAAATATCAAAATATGTATGTCAAACGAAGGAGTCTTAAGAAATCTTTAGTTTGAACGCTAAGAATATTTTTGAGGTGTTGGAACAGGGTTGCCACCTGTTTAAAAAGTTTAATTCAAATTATTTTATAAGTTAAATGGATTATTAAAATATGGGTAGCAATCGAAGGGGGTTTGAAAATTTTTTTATTTCTGAACTGTATTTAGCGGCGTTTTGCCACATGTTTGAAAATTAAAATTCCACTTAATTCATCAGTTAATTAAAAGGTGTATCGGAGTGTTCGCCGAAGGAGAGTTAACAATGATTAAGCTTGAAAATAGTTTTCAAGTTGGCTGCCACCTGTTTCAATTAACTAATTCAAAAAGTATATGAAATACAAAAATACCGTAGTCAAACGAAAGAATGTTAAGAAATCTTTAGTTTGAACATTTCAAATGTTTGAAGAGAGTTGCCACGTATTTAAAAAGTTACATTCAAATGATTCAGTAAGGTGCATGAATTATTAAAAGATGGGTATAAATCGAAATGGGTTTAAAATGAGATTTATTCCTGACCTTTATTTAGGAGGGTTGGCATTTGTTCGAACATGTATATCACAATGTCAGATGAGAGAGATTTAAGAAGATTTTCGTTTGAGAATACTTTTGAAAAGGTATCTCAAAAATGAGAGGTCAAATTAGAGGCCTTAACCTGTAGAGGTGTGATAAAGTTTTATTGTTTTAACTAAGAACTTTTTGCACCGGTTTTGGGTGATTTTTAATTCGATGGAAATAAAAACATGCACTATGCGAGACTACTCTTCTCACAGAAACAGCTGCACGGTTTTGATGAAATATGGCACTCGGATCTCTTATAATTCTGACTAACATTTGGAATATATTTTGAGTTTTTGAAATACAATTTTGGGCGTATTAACGCCATGCGGGTTCACTAGTTCGATATATTTGTCGACTCATTGGTATCTAAATAAGGTTTTTCACTATTCAAAATATTAGCCGTCTCTTAATAAATAATATATCTTCTAAGTACATGTAAATAAATACATTTTATAAGTTTATTTTTTCCAAAATTTTATTTTTGCTAAAGTACGATTAAAACAATATTATCTACTCATCTAACTTGTTCCATATCTCGTTTTTTTTGGCACAAGGTGTATGAACATATATACTACATCACACTAATCTTCAATTCCATATAAGTATGTAAGTACATCCTGTTGTACATTCTTATGTATGTAGGTAGGCATGTCTTCCTTTAATCGATATCGTCGGCAGTCATGCATTTATTGCCTTCGAACAAAAGCAACGTGATTTGCTCCATTTCACGGCTTTACTATTATCAGAAAAGACTTCATCGCTGCAAAGTATGTACGTATGAACTCAACTGTCGAACGAATCTTTGACTCCCACATGGCTTATTACGTATACGCCACGGCACCCCAATTGAAGTAGAAAATACAAACACAAACACAAACGTACATTCATACTTATGTATGTAGTTGTATAAACCAATATGGGCTTGTGTATTTAGTCCATTCACCGCACACACATATGTACGTACAAACTACATATATGTACATATATGTATATTCACAAACTCCACCGTTCATGCAAATATTAATTCTGGCCATACGAGCGGCACAACGCTTATCTCTATCACCTAATACTCGACTTGGTTGTTGTTAAAATATTGGTTTGGGGTTAGCAATGCATGATTAGGTGGTAGAATGTGGTGAAATGTTTCAAAATATTTGTAGGTATATATGTGCATATGCATGTAAGTGTTGCTTTGCTTAGCGCCTGGCACATTAAAACCAATTGAGCTTATAAGTCGCTATTTGATGGGAATATCATCGAACGTACGAATGTCAATTTCCCTCATCATTATTTACCAGAGGGATTGTAACAGCAAACTCCCAGAGCATCTTCCTTTTCAAACATATCTAACTGTGAATTCATACATGCATACATATTAATGTATTTATATACATATGTAGGTGTAAATCTGTCTATTAACGTGTATTAGCTTGGAATTTTTCACATTTTACTTTCACTTGAGTTCGTTTACTTCCGCATTTGCGTTTAGTTTTGTGCAACATTTTTCCCTTAGCCACTTTTACATTTTCTCGTTTTTGCTGATTAATTTGACCCAATTTTATTTTCACGTTTGCTTATGATTTATATTTATGTAAACCTCAATAAATAGATGCCACCTTCGGTGCGATGAAGCAGTGGCAAAGAAAAACTAAAATTTTTTAAATAAAAACAGAAATTTAAGCTCTTATCAACTAAGAGAAGTTTTTTGAAGTACATAGGTTTTAAAATTCATCTGCCCTTTAAACACAATTTTTTTTCCTAAAAAATGTGCATGAAGGGCAGATAAATTTTAAACTCCACTTTAGGAAAGAGCACTAAATCAATTAAAAATTAAAAATCGAATAATCCAAAAGTTGTGTTCCCAAGAGCCGTTTCATCTCAAGGAAGAATAGGCATTCGACACCGTCAGGGAGAAAGATCAATCAATGAAAACTCGACAACAAAGTTGGGGTTGAGTTTATCCGAAACATTTATGTAGGTATATCGTTCAGCCACCGCCTTCCTGACTACTGCAGTATGATTCCTAGTAAAGATATAAACTCGCATGATACTAAAAAAGGTAGTTTTAATAAACAACCTTTTGATTAAAAAGCAGATTATTTGACTAGTGCTCAATTGGGGAAAATTCGAAACGGCGTTACCCAATTTAAGTTTTTTGGTGGAAGGGATTTTATATCATTAATTTGGGATAATAAATAAAATAGTTGTAGTAGTTTGGGATAATAAATAAATAGTTTTCTATATCGGATATGATTGTTTCTAATATAATTCAGACACTGCAATTACAAGTTTTATGTATTATTTAATAAATTTTGTCTTCGTCCATTTAAATGCATGTCTTTCAAGTAACGAAATATGCTTGTTAATTTTTTTGATATAAATATTTTTTATTTAGTCATTTTTACGCTAATAACAAACGTCTCGGTTTTTCAGCAAACTTTTCGATTATTTCCTCCTGAATCATCTTGAGGTTATCGGTAACGAAATTTCTATAGACGCTCATGAGGCATAGTGCAGAAAGCCTTTCTTCTGCTATTGTGCTTCTGAGCCAGGTTTCTACTCTACGAAGTCTTCTAAACGATCGCTCTACAGTCGCTGTTGTGCATGGATAAGCGCTCAAAATGGAAATACACTTATTAATCGCTGGTGTAAATTCGTTTTCTTCTATAAATAGATCTACCACTTCGTCATCCTTCAATTCTTCGGACAAGTTCTTTTTATGCCATAAATTGTACCAAAGAATGAGTTCACTGCCCATATCTAGATCATAGATCTGTTGAAAATGCTTCGTTTTATTCTATATCTTTTTATTGGAAAATTTAATCGAATACAATGGGTGAAATCTATACAGCGAAAAGCTGGATTATTTTCATTGGAAAAGCGTAGTTGTAAAGAAGCCTTTAGTGTATCCAGATAAGGTTTTATTATAGACCGTCGCCAGTACTCATTTTCATTGACCGATGGGGGTTACTTCTGTTTTTTTGTTTACCTGCCAAAAGTGGTAGAGAAATTTTTACTCCTACATAGGTCGGCTGCAATCTTACGAGAGTTTTTAATTAACTCCGTAGTGACTCCTTCTGCATTCTTGCGATCATTCTTGACCACCTCCAAAATATTTTCAATATGCTGATCAACGGCGATGAGGTCTATTGTCTTCATTTGCAAAATGTTTGCTGTAGGTTTCAGCAACGTTGAATATTTAGCAATTGTCATTAAAGCAATGATCAGCAACGGCCTTGTTATAAATAGCAGCACACAATTGACACGCAGACTTTCTTGTGGAAAAGTTTCCCTGAATGTACAACTTTTCTAAAACTTCCACAACTCCAGGAAAATTTTCTGTAAGCTTCCTGATAGCCTTATATTTTTCCGAACATCTTGTTGCACCAGGGAGCCGGGGTCAATAAGAAAAAAACAAGATCGCAACTTTTGCTGAACAACTCGTATTGATTTCGGATTGGCTTGTTTGAGAGAAAACGGGAATTTACATGGGGCTCTCTGTTTAATTTTCGAATTTTCCTTTCTAATTTTATTTCAAAGTCTATTCACTGCTCCGCAAAAGTAAACTCAAAGCAGCTACTGAATTCCTTTTTGGCTGCCGCTCTTGTGTGTGAGTGCTAAATGCTTTGCTAATTTGTCAGCAAGCATGGCAAGCAACCTATAACAACAACATAAAAATTAAAAATAAAATAAAACATTTTCATTAAATCTCAAGTTTCTAATTACTCACAAGCAACACATCATCTTCATTTACATTTACATTTCTTGCAACGCGTCCCTGTGCCATTACTTTGCTCCTAAACGTTGTCTTCAGCAACTCATTTACGTTTGAAGCTTTATATTTTTCACCTTAATTTGCTCTACTTTAGCTTTTTGTCGAGCGTCCTTGTACTGCTCTTGTTTGTACATACCTTGTCTGCAATTGCTTTTACTTGGCGTCCTTGTCAAAATCAAGCAAAAAAAAACAAACAAACAAGAAAAATAATAAAAAAATAAGCGCATAAAATACTCGTTTAACTATGAATACGTAAGCAATATGAAAATATGCAAATTTTCTGCGCAAAATATCTTCGCAACAAATTTTCGGCAGCAAAGAAATTGGTTGCCGTGGGCGACAATTACCTGGTAATGGTACGACATGTCTCGAGTAGTATGCCGGCTGCACATTCAGGAGTAGCTGGGGAGGCGGGGGCGCAGGAATGCTTTAAATTTATTTTGTTAAAATGTTCGCAGTCAGCTTGTTTACCTTTTGTTATTTCATTCTTTCGTTTACTTTTCTAGCCGCTCTATATTGTTTTGCCACTACAAATAGAAGACCACAACAAAATGCCTACTGGCTTCAAGGCGACCACAATTTCGTTTATTCACACGCGCATTCTCTAGTTTACTTTTTTTTTTATTATTATTCATTCACTGATTCTAAGCCGCGAGGTATACGGCGCATATGCAACGCGAGGACAATAGACAATAGATAGCGGCAGCCATTTCTGGTGTGTCTTGCAGTAGTTTCCAGGCTGGGCGAGAACTGCTTTTTGACCAAAGCACCACCACTGTGAGATTTATATGATCTCAGTGCCCTACTTAGTTGAATTTTGACGTTGGTAAGGATACTGAAATTTTAGTATAATGACGAAACGATATGCAAATAGTCGAAGTGCAACTATAAAGGATTTCGTTGACAAAGTCTGGTCGGAGGTTGGGTCTGGTAGCACAAAGATCATGATTGCCTATCCATTTTCTCGTATATTTTCCACCGAATGGTTTGTCTCGTTATTTAACCGCAGCTGCGTTCAGCAATGTTTGGTCCTGCCCTAGGATGAAATAAAGTTGGCACAAATGCAAGTACAAAACCCACAGTGTTCCCATTTCGTACTGTTAGTTCTTGCTGAATATGCTTGTAGTTCATGAGGCTGACTGAAGCATAGATCTCATCTGACGTCGGTAGATAGAGTACCGAATTGAGCTTTCCTGGAGTCTGAGAAAAGTTTTACTAGACCTGAATCCCACGCACATGGGAAGGCTAAAATTTTAGACACAGTCACATTGCTTTCAAGTAGAGTGGCATATAGTCGTCACTTTAGGCACCCGGGTATAGCACACCTTTTTAAAAAGGATGAGTTTCTTAGGCATCACTGAAACCTCCAGCTTCTCTTCAGAGAACGAGGCGGAAAATTCGATTGCAAGCCTTACAAATATGAGTCGCGCTTAACTGTATCTAAAAGAAAGAGAAAGTTGTCGCACTCCAGGAAACTCAGGACAGTGTAAACTTATTTCTGAGTAAATCCCGTAGACCACAGATGGTACCATTTCAGAGGCTAGAGATCTTTTGAAGATTTAATCAGTTAGGGAAAGGTTAATTTAAGGTACTCAGGTACACTCAAACCTTATTCATTGGTCCCTTCTACCACTACGAATGGTAATTTCTAAGCAATACAGTGAAAAGTTAAGTTTTGCAGGCGGCAGATGTCGGTCGGGTTGAACTCTTTCGATCTGGTTAAAAAGCACACTCAACGGTGTTCAAACGGCAACCTTGAAAAATTTTTACATTTTAAGAGGCAGTGTTGAAGTGATTCCAAGCAATTACGACAGTGGGTACCCGGTGTAATATTTGCTAGTGTTAGGACCACAAGTCCTCTATCACCGCGACCATTTTGATCTACTAGCCCAAAAAGTGTCTTGTTACTACATCCACCGCAATTTTCAGTTGCAGTTTAATGAGCTTAACAAAATCCCCTTATCGCCTCTGATCCGCCCCCAGACAGAAAAAGCTGGCCTTGGTTTTCGCCCAGCTTTCGGTGGGCTGTTAAAGAATATTCCCATTTTGGTTGTTGGTGTTTCCGTCAGCGGAAAAATAGTATTTATTTTGGAACGGTTTTCCATCAGCGCTTGCAAATTTTCTTTGGGACAAATCAGTTTGGGTATTGTGCCGTCTTCAGTGCAATTTGTCGACTATAAATAGTCTACACATAGCCAAAGATACTCCCAACCTCCTTTTCCTCGGTCAACCGACTCACGGATGCCTTTCCTATTGCACTTATCCGTCACGAAGTTTCCAGCAATATCACTAAGCGGTCACACCCCTATCAGTCTGACAAGGAAACAATCAGACTTAAGTGAAGGAGAGAATGCGAGGCGCTGATTTCCGACTGGCTATCAGGGTAGATGTTTGTCTCTCTGACCGATGTAACACAAATCAGCAGTCAATCAATTGCTTCTTCAATAGCAGCGTATCTCGGCTGGAAAACGCAGCAGCGATCTGGAAAACTAAGCTTTGGGTTATTTGTGAGTTCCCTCAACCGACGACACCGTCAAGCTTCGGCCCATCCATATAAAAGTACACCGGTGCCTCCTTCTTGCCACTAACTCCCACTCAGTCATACCTAAAGAAGATTTTAAAGATAAAAGTAAATTCTAGGCTTTCAAAAGTAATAGAGTGTACGGAACGTGAGTCTGTCAAGCATCCAGTGCTACTAAGTTTTGAGTTAATCCCTTAATACAGGGGTCTTACCTTCGATGCCCACATAAATTATGTGGGTGGCGTTAGCTAGCGTAGTATTCTCTACCAGACATGATATGCGTCAATTCCGTTTCATATGGATAAAAGACAGAACTGGAAAATACTTTAGGCGAGAGGCTAGAAAAATAGTCATACAATGTGATGGCGAAAGATGCAAAAAATAGCGCCACGAGCACTTCAGACAAAAAAATCCGCTTACCTCATGGAAACAATACTTTATTTCGTTTTAAGAGATCATTTTGAATTTTCATCTTTCCATCCGTATAAAGACATTCCATGTAATTTCTTTGACCTCAGTGCAGCTAATTCATGTCCAATGAAAGCTCTTATAAGCGGACACCGATGGCCACCTACTTTTAGTCCGCCTATGAGAGATGTGAATTTCGTAAAAAAATACCATAAAAATTCGAATTTAAATTATTTTATTTAATTATATGTATACATATGTACAAGCGCAAGAGTCAACATCTGACTGAGAAAATAAAATAAAATTTACCACTTCTTAGAGCTTCGCGTCCGCTTATGGGAGATTTTTTTCATAACTGGACATTTTTGATTGTCCGCGTCCATTTATCGGGAAGTCCGTGTATCGGAGAGCATTATGTATTGAAAAAAAATCCGGCTATGAGATTTTTCACTGTATATCGAACACTGTGTCCCGCTATAACTTGTTCCCCGCAAAGGAGAACTATATACGTGCGATAATTCACTGCTGCTGCGCCTTTTGTAAGCCAGCCAAGTGACGAATGCGCTTCAACACCACATCCATCTATGAGAGTTTAAAGTACAAAACCGCGTATCACGAAAATTCAAAACCCCAAGATTTTGTAGGAGAGAGTAAGGAGTAGAGTTCTTCTTATATCTAAGTATCAATATTCAAGTATAAATGGATAAGGGCTTGATGCCAAGCGCTTCCGGTGAGCAAATATCTTTTTTGGCACAAATGTCATTTACGAGTTTTTGCAAAACGACGATACGCGGTTTTGTACTTTAAGTGACATTATGTATTACTTGTTACTGTAGCTGTGAGTGGTACTCTTTGCTTTCCTTACCTCAACGTTATATTCTACTTTTCACTGCCAACGCGTGTTGCTTCTTTTTAATTTATTCATGTCCGAGTCAATTCGCATCATCTTCATCAGCTCACTTGCCACTCCTTAAGCTACGCGTACACTGTCACCGGTCCTTATTCCAAACTTGCTGTACAGCATTACTGCTCAGCAAAAGTTTACTATGGCGGTAACGCTTTTCTTTTTTACCCCTTCCCATCATTTCCCATTATTTCTTCTTGTTCTCCGAACTGTCGCCTGCAATCATTCTCATATTCTATGTTGAAATGTACACGTTAAAACTTTTTCGTTGCTTCTTTTCATCCAATTTTGTTTGCAAAAGACTGCTTCCACTTTGCTCTATGCATGTTTTTCGTTGCTGCAACTAGCCAGTCCAAAGTCCTTAGAGGTGTGAATTGTCGAAATAATAAACAAAAGCATTTCTCTACTTACCACCTTTTCTTCACGATTGTTTTTTTATTCTGCTTTTTTCTTTTTACTTCTATTATTTTTATTATTTCTCAAAAAATTCTCCAACAGTTAGTATTTTACTTTACTTGTTTCCTTTGTTTTGTACTTCGCATTCATCGCAGTTTTCTTATTGTTTCTCCAATTTAGCGCTGTTACTTTCAGTGCTGCCTTCCATTACTCAGTTACTCCATTTACTCTACACTACTTTGTTGGCGGGTTTTTGCACACGTTCGCCTTTCCCGCCATGACGCCACTCAGCCGCTCCTGCGCTCCACTCGTGCAAAGCACACTGAATTTGTAATTGCAATGTCGGTTAATTAAATACTGTTTTACTTTATTTTCTGTTGTTCCAGCTACTTCCGCAGACAGTTCCCAACACATCTTGTAGCAGCAGTGATTCATTGTCTACCACGCTTGGTGTTCTTTTGTACTTCTACCGTTAGTGCGCCACTAGCCAGGCTGTTGGATCTGCTCGAATAATTCGCTAAGACAATTTCAGTTATGAAGTTTTATGTTGTACAATCTTTTCGATGTTTAAATCCCCTGTCCTTCGGCATTTCGTTGCTTTAGTGCTGGACAAAATAGCAAGTCGGTCGTATTGTTTGGTTCTCGCCAGGTTGTGCATTTGCAGCAGGTCTACGTAATAAAGAAATTGTTACTTTTCAACTTTTACGCTTCCTTCAGCCGAAATTGGCAATTCAGCTGCAGACAAACGGTGCGCAAAGGCGAGCAGTTAATTATATATTTATTGGGTGTTCTTCAGGAGGCACAAAAAGGATTTGTTGTATCTTGTGTCAGTTGAGTTTTGCAATGCATATATATGAACGAAACCTATTATCGAATATGGTCCAATAGGGCAAACCAAAAAGTTTTAGCATATCCAACACTAGATTCCGACTTATTTCTCGTCTCTAAGGTCGGCCAGGAACGGTGAACCAAGATGAGTAGCCTGCTTCTACACAGTGCAAAGCATTTACACAAGAGATACAAGACTTTTTACTTCTCTTCGTCATACTTGCAGCTTCTACAACATCGACGGAAAGCCACACCGAGCCGAGATACCCTTCGTAAGCTCTTTCGGCCCCATATAGGCCAAGTCTACCTGGCAAATCGACAGGTCATACTTTGATTCCACCTTTCTTCAACTTGTTTGTTTACAAATTCTCTAAGAAGCAGCTTGCAAGTGGCAAAAGGCAAAAGGCAAACCAATGCATTCTTTATCAAGAAGAATGTGCTTGGCCCTGCCTTGGTTTGCAAGTTCATCTGCCATGCCGTTTCCCTCGATGTGCCTATGACCAGGGACCCAAGTGAAGGGTGAAGTCTGTTCTGTTTGGCCATCTCCTTTAGAGATAGACGGCAGTCCAGAGCAATCTTTGAATATAACGTGAACGCGCTCAGAGCTTTGATTGCAGCCTGGCTTACATTAAAAATGAAGACGTCCATTCCCATCATTTCGGTTCCAAGATTCTCAACAGCTTCCATGATAGCAGAAACTTTAGCTTAGAATACACTGCAGTAGTCCGGTAACCTAAAAGAAATCTGTACAGGCGGGTTTCGTGAGAAAACGCCCCCCCCCCTACCTTACCGTCGAGTTTCGAGCCATCTGTGTAGATGTGAATACAATCGTGTATTACTCGTACTCGTACTATCTTCTTTCCACTCCTCCCTGCTTGGGATTCTTGTGCTAAAATTACTTTCTGGGGCTGATGACCTTCAGGTTGGCGCTGCCTTCGGCTTTCCTAACAAATCCAGTAGCAGAAGATCTAAAATTGCGTTCAGAGCATCGCTTAAGTACACTTTTGTACTTCTTTGGGGACAAGGAAGAGGAGGAATCGTTTCACCATTTCCCATATCAATGGTCATTTCCTCAGACATAGTTTGAGGGAGATAGGGGAGGTGAAAATATCGAAGCGCCATAGCATCAACCGCGATAGTAAAAGGTTTAACAGGCACTACATATACTGAGAATATGGAGTAACGTCGCACAGTGCTTCGACTCTATTGGAGCAGGTGGGAAAGTCATGATGACACTTGATAAACAAACCTTTTGGGCCTGGAGAAGGAAAATAAAATGCATAAATACAAAATTCCACATAATGTATGTAATGTAATATTTCGATTATTCGCTTCTTTTTGCGTAAATTTCGAACAATGGTAAAATGCGACCAACAATTGCGAGTATTGAGATTATTTACACCCATGTAATCTTTACTTAAGTACAATCTTTGTAGTACTGAGAAAAGAGAGCTGAAAACAAAAATTTACCAAAATTCCAACACATCTAATGATTGGGCCCACAGTTGTTGCGAGTTGTAGACGTTATAGTGATGAAATCTCCCCAATTTTACAATTCTCTCGAACGAAAAATGACACTGAAGATGGCACAACGCCGAAACCGGTTTGTCTCCAAACCAAATTTGAAAAGGGATGACGGAAAATCGTTCCACATTACATCACATTAAATTTCATCCTATTTCGATGAAATTTAGTTTGTACTCTCTCTTTTATTACACAAACCTCTCTCTCGAACGAAAAATGACACTGAAGATGGCACAACGCTGAAACCGGTTTGTCTCCAAACCAAAATTGACAAGGGATGACGGAAAATCGTTCCACATTACATCACACTCCTACCCTGTCGGAAATACCAACAACAAAAATGAGAATGAAATTTAATGTTTACGCCCACAAGAGTGGAGGCGTGGCAATTATACCATCTTTACTATATTTCATGATTCTCTATTCCTAAGAAAAATTTTTGCACAAGTCAAGTTTCAGCGAAATCGGTGCACGTTAACTATTCTTTCTAATATTAATGATAATAAGCATATGCCTCTTCCTTTCACTCATTAAGGTCGTTCAAAATGGGCAAGTATACGAGTAAAAAATAAATCAAATGTGGACTCCTAAAACTGTTGCCATGTATCGCCAAAAAACTATTTATTCAGCCCACCGAGTTCAGTTCAGAAATATATGTTTTTATACTGAACATTGACTAGCGTACTACACACACGGCCAATTATTCTACATACAACAAATGAACCAACAAATTCAAGATGAAACTCCTTGTTAGTGTCACTTGCTTTACCCCACAGAAGTGAGACAATCACCCTCCAACTAAAATGTGCGCTATCAGCATCACACTCTAGAACTAAAGGAGACAAAGAACTCTTAATCTTTGCTTTTAATCTTCATCTTGTGCTCGCATACATATACACGTATGTACATATATGCGTTTTGATATGTACATATGTACATATGAATATACATATGGGACATTCCAGCCCAATTCGAACACCATTTGGCTTTTGTATCTCCGATTTTTTTCATAATTTTTTGTGTTGTAGTACCAATTGAGAGAGGCCTCAATGTTACTTTTAAAATTTTATGCCCGGCCGTTTTCGAGATATCGATTTTTGACAAAAAAAAAACTTTTTTTTTTTTTAAATTCCCATAACTTTGCGAAACATTTTTCGATTTCTCATTTTCAAAACACTTCTGGTATTTCGATTACGCAAATGTGATAAGTCGCAACATAGTATTTCCCAACGCAATTACATTGAGAATCTCTTACTCTACAACGTAGTATTTTTATTTTTTTGATTAATGCATTTGCTTTGACGTAATCAGAGTTCTTGGCGTTGGGTTAGACAAAATTAGCTTGTTTTTCATTTATTTAAAAATTCGAAAAAATAGATTCTATGGTGATCCCATTATCGGACTTGGCCTAAAAATTGCGGAATGAGTGACAGTTTTTAAGAAAAAAATTTTCAACAAAATCGATCGGTACAACATAAAAAATTATGAAAAAAAATCAGGGATGTAAAAGCCAAATGGTGTCTGAATTTAATTGGAATGCCCCATATAGTATATAAGCATATGTATATCGTACTCACATATGTATGTATGTGAAGCCTGTACTTCCCTTAATGGGCTGCAACGTTTGGAAATCCCTTCAACTTATTTCATTATTCAGCGTGGATATGAATCTACAGTTGGCATTCTTTTATGCTTACAACTATAACACCCATTCAACGATGCATACACATGTATATCCAGATGTGTGTAAATAAGTATATATTTTATTGCAGTGCCTGTACATATGCGCTTGATAGCCCGATAAGAAACTGCATTTACGAGCGCTGCGTAGAAATGGAGCTCAGCAGTTCTGACGCTGGACGCAGTGCAGTGCTTTCACTTCGCCAATTATCTTGCACAATTAAAAGTGTCTTTGTGATATTTTTTTATCCCACAGTCGGTGCACAGTGGTCGTTTAAAGTCTTATATAAGTACATATGTCTGTATGCCTCCATTTTGCGCGAAGATAAATTTTGTGTTCTCTCTTTTTTCTTATTTTTCACTTAATTTGTTCGTTGCTCTTCTTCATTTTTATTTATTTATTTTGTTATTCTTTTTTCTTTAACTTACTTATTTATTTACATTGTTTTATATACATTCCTTTTGTGCTCAATTCATTTCTCCCTGTTATTGTGTAACTTTTTCTTTTATTGTTTCTTGTTTCATTTGTTTAGTTTGCTTTAATTTTCGTCTTTGTTGCTGAGTAAAGATTTACCATCCTTATTGTTTTTCTTGTTATTGCTGTAGTCAATGTCCTGCCAAAAATGTCGGCTTACTAAATTGTTTATTGGTTGAATCAGGAACTGCCATTATTTGTTACATAGAATTTGTGTTATTTTCCTTTTATCGCTATATTGTATTTATGTATATATGTATATGTACATATACACTTACTTACTTTTGATGCCGTGTTTTGATTCTTGCTATTGGGTACCATTTGCTATTATTTAATGCTTATTATTTGTTTTGCCGTTTGAATACCTCTCGTTGTTTAAGGCAGCTTTCGCTGGCTATTGACGAAGAGGCTTGGAATTAGGCCACGTGCCAAAAATGCTCCCTACATACATACATACATATTTATGTATATATATATTATTTGTAGTAAGTATACACATGTACATAAATTGAATTCATTCGAAATTGAATGACAAAAGTTGTGCGGGAAAAAGCTTAGATTGCATAATAGTTCGATAGAAGACTACTAAATTATGACAAATCTATGAATATTGGAATAGTTTAGAAATTGAACAGGCGTGCATCCAGTATACGTATTTTTGGGATGTTTTGCATATGAATCAGTAGTCGAATGACGTTTATGATGAGTATTAACATCTCCCCTTCGAAAAACTATAATGATTTTGGAGTCTAAATTAGAGATTGATGAAGAGTTCCTCGCAGAGCAACCTTTTATCTAACTGCGATCTATTAGTGAATGCATTGGCTGGGGCCGGATTCCAAAGATAACACTACGTACAATTTTCCCTTGAAGGAATATAAATGATGACTCTTTGGACTCTTCATCTGTATGCAAACGTCATTTAAGGCCGAGGTGAACTCAATTATTTTTAGACGCCTGAATATCTATAGTCAAAAGTAAACCTGTAGCTTTTAGAACTGCGCTAGTTAACAAATTGTGTCAAAATTTGCGCGAAATTCTAAATTTCACAATGTAGTTACAAAAGTGGCTCCTATCTTGTTTTAAAGCTGACAAAATTCCAAAAAAAAAAAAAATATTTACCGAATTTTAAAATTAAAAACATCGTACAAGCAAATCTTATACAAATTTATGGTTGAATCTTTAAGATCATCCCGAAACTTTCAAGAAGGTGTTTTTTGAGATATGAATTTTTGAAATTAGAAACCTTTTTTTCCAAACTCTAAATAAAGTTATGTTAACAAATTTTTTTTTTATTTTAATTTTAATTCAATTTTTTATTTTATTTTTTTTTTGTTTTTTATTTAGAGTTTGCAAAAAACGTTTTTTTGAAGTTGAAAAATGTATAAATTTAACCAAAAATTTTTACTTTTAAGATTTTTTAAATCTCCAAAGTCTGCAACCTTTGAATTTTTTTTATATTTATTTTTATATAGCTCCAAATATCACCTTTAAAATGAGACCTCAGGCAATTTTGTAGCTATAATAGTTTTTGAGATATTAAAAAAGAACTTAGCGAAATTTTTAACTTTCTGAAATTTTTTTTATTTTTTTAATTTGGAAAAATTTTACTATTTGAGAAAAAGAAAAGTTCAGAATAAAATTCATCCAAATCAAAAAGGTCTATTTTAACTATTTGTCAGTTTATCGTGGATTGACCCAGCTCGTTGTACTCTCTCTCCAACTGCAACCATAGTCGCCATCAGACGTTACCAACGATACTAAAAAACTAGTTTAATGTCGCTTACCTAGAGCCGCTTTCCAAGGATGTTAACATTTATTCTGCAATCTTCAGCGTAGTTTACAACCAATTTCAGCTATCTTTACATACACGCATACAGGTGCCAAAGCACTTTACTCTAACAATTAGTACTTTTCTATCCGAGTAGTTAGGCAGCCATCCGACAGCCACTACTTTCCAAAGTCTTCAACAGTTCGGTCAAAGTGATGAAAGGGCTCCCGCACATAGGGTACCTCAACTCATTTATTAATGAAGAGTTGCTGCACATCCCTTCTCCGACATCGATTTCCGTAGAGGGCACGTTATTTAAAGCCTCTTCAATATCAAGTAAGGCACCGACCTGCGTGGGATGGGTCTGTATTTTTTAAAACTGTTGAAATGACCTCCCAAGGCTTCGCATCTCTGATAAGTCTCACATTAGTCTCTCAATGGTCTTAAAAAGAAGCGAATTGGTATGAAAAATATCTACATACTTTGGATATAAAATTACCCCTGCCTAAGCAGATCGCGTAGATAGCAGTAAGTCAGCGACGCGACACTTTGACACCTTTTGTAGCTAAATAAATACCATGCCAACAAGACTCGATGGCACAACGCAGGTGGGGAGGACTACTCTTCGCTGTTAATTCCCCAAATTTTCGTCTCGTTCTTCAAGCACCCCAGGAGGCTAGGACGCCTAACGAGAATTCGCATTAGCCTTTAAAATCTTTATGTTTTATACCACAAAGAGTGTAAACCCATTTTTTATCAACGATTGTTTAAGCTGGCATTCTGAAGTATTTTCGCAAACTTAGATTAGACTAAAAGGGTTGCTGTAATGTGGTCCTCTTTTTAACGCATGGACCCAAAACCTCTGCCGTTTTTGTTCATTATTTTGCAGAAGAATACTCATTTTAAATATTTTTATATAAGAATTTTCACTTCAGTCGCGCCTGGGATCCACACACAAAAAACACTCCTAAATAAAGCTTCATGTATGATCAATATTTCATTTCCAACAGCCCTCAATCCTTTCAGTTTCTCATTTTCTCACCCATGGTGAAAACTGTTTACCTAACCAAACCACTTTATTTTAATAAAATAAATTAAATATCCTTTTGCTATATTTAGGCTTAGTGCAGCGACGAGTAGTTACGCCACGTTTTCGCAATTTTGGTAAATCCTTAAAACACATAAAGCCATTCAGTTATTATCCAATATCTGCTGAAAGCGCAACAACAAAGCACAGCAGCAGCAGCCACCCGAGTCAGAGAGACAAACGGTAGGCAATCGCATTAGCATTGATGTGTGGTGTGCATGTTTCGAGACAACTTCAGCCTCAGTGCTTAGCATTCATTTTAGTTTAGTTACATATAGGCGAGTGCTAAATCATAAATTGCAAAAATTAAAATTGCGCACCCCTTTTTTAGTGCATTTTCGACGTACTAGTGCGAATATTGCACGCGCACAGGCAGTCATATTTTGGCACTTACACATTTCCGTGTAAATTCCAACGGAAATTGCATGCCACACGCGCAACGCACTCACACCTGCTCGCACATGCACGCGCGCATACACACAAATGCACAGCAAAGCCACGGCTGTCACTACCCAGCACAACCACACTTTCTGCTTAGGTTTTTGCACCAACTACGCAACCTGCGATTGCGAAAATGTGCCGCTGTTGTCGTCGAAATTTGAGTGGTGTTACGCTCGCGGACTCCCTGTGGATGAGCGGCTAAATTGTGTGGGTGGGTGCGCAATAAACAGCAACAATCACGCGCCCATTCAATACGCATGCAATGCCAAAAGCACCCTTCTTCCGCTTAACTGTCTTTCGGATAAGAGCAACGTGGAATTCCACCCTCAAGGCGTGCAGCCACTACTGCTCCATGTCCCCGCCGGTCTGCCTGCTTGCAAGTCTTTATTAACTCCCCATGAGTATAGCTTACACCCATATCGATAGCAATTCAAATGTTTAGCCTGACTGGGCGCCACGCCACGACTCTGCTGCCCCGTCTTTCCGGCATTTAATATTCGACATTAACCTCCAAACGGCAAACGAACTACATATATAAGCGAAACACTCCAAGGAAATCGTGATTGAGCTTTTACTTAGATACTCATGTTTACTTGTTAACAGTCCTTTGAGTTCACTTTTGTCTCACCATCGCACGCACTGCACATTCAAATCACCCGCAGTTTGCGAAATCAGTTGGTATTTAATCTTTTAAATTCGCATGACTCAGCCACTCCCCGTCGTTTTGTGTTGCCAATTGTTTGCCAAGGCGTTCACTGGCATGTTTCATTGGAATTGTTTTGCTCGCAATGCGATTTTAATGAGCTGACAGTACTTGCAAACGATATTGCTAAGTAGCTTTTCATGGGCGCCGTTAAGTTTCGGCCTCCTTATGGTTTCTTCATAAAATTTGGTTCGAAAAAGGTACTTGGAGTGAAGTAATTAAAACAAGTAGCTGAGCAGTGGAAGCTTCACCACTCTTACACAAAATCGGTTTCTAATCTAGGCTTGGTGGCATTGCTAATCTAGTCCAGAGTTGGGGTATAATTACCAGCACTAAATCTTTGATGTGAAAATACGGTAGATATTCTTACTACGTATGTACATTTATATTCATATTTTGGTAAGGCAGCTTTAAAGGGACCGTCATATTAAAAAAGGAAATGGGTCAAAGAGGGACCATTCAGACACATACTGTAAATAGTTGACGTTGTTTTCTTGGGGCTCACAGTATGGTGACGGACGCTGGACAAACACAAGTCCAAAAGCAAAATGAGAGGGGCGACTTGCCTTTCACCGCCTTCAGAGCTCCTGAAGCTCTCTCGGTGCTTCTTGCGATAAAATCTAGTCTTACTGAAATTATGCTTGGCTAAAATCTTACCTACCCTGGAGAGAAGCAAAATTTTGTCACTAAAATTCTAGATCTTATACCTAAATATATTATACTAGCCAGTTTTCGAAAAGAATCGCCTTTAGAAGCGAATCGTTAAGTGTAAAAAGATTGACTTTAGTTCCATTTCAAACTTCAGCGAATTAAATTATGAAGTCTGGGTGCTCGGGCACAGAAATATTCCGGAAAACAGCATTGCGAACGAGTTGGCAAGGTAAGGAAGTAATCTTTAGTCAATCATTTCTGCCAATAATGCCGTCAAGTAACCTATCTTCAAACGAACTATGGCTCAGATAACAAAGGACGCCATTAAGCGGAAACATAGTAAATATCGTCGATGTTTTTGCAAAACCGCCCATCGACCAATTGCAAAACCGCCTATCTTACGGCACTAAAATTTTACAGGAGAGCGAAAAAACGGGTTTTCTTTGAACGCATCGCCTTGAGGGGCGGTATTTTCTCTAGCTATTATGTTGCAAATCTGTTGTTTTAATAACGATTTTGTGATTTTTATGCATAAATCTCGTTGCCTGGAGTTCAGGGTTACTAAATCTTATTTTTGCCACAACGGCGATTTAGGCGGTTTTGCAACTGGTCGATGGGCGGTTTTGCAAAGACATCGACGATATGTATATGAAGAGCTTGAATACTAAGCCTACTACCTCAACTGCAGGTGAGATGAGGAGGTAAAGAGCATCGAGCACGTTCTCTGCCACTGCCCTGCCCTGAAAAATTGGATGATCCCAGTTATATCACAATGGGCCATATTGCAAAAGCAGGCTTTCTACATTTCCTATGGACAATGACAGTCAACGTAACTTAACTTAACCTATGGTGCATCCTTGGCGCAAAGTATTACTCGTAGAACAAAATAAACTTTTCAAAAGCTTAGTATTCTTTTCATTTTCTTTATTCAGTAATAAAAGCGAGTGCTTTCGTTTCAACAAGGTAAGTATGAGATTTCCAACTTATTTATATTGTGGCGAATACTGCGGCAACTCGATGCGTACAACAAGAAAATGGCAGAATGTTCGACGAATGACGTAGAATATTCGACAGCGAGAAATGTCAAGTGGATGAATACTGCGAACACCGAGAGAATGAGAGAATGAGCGACAGACGGCAGAACGTTCTAGAGTTGCCATGAGTGCAAGCGCAGGTGTGTAAGCATTCCGAAATCAGAGCGAGACAGTCTAGTTCTATTTTTGTCAATGTATTGTGAACTTGAGTGCCGTTTTTGTATATGTGTTGTGTACATGTTTATTTATAAAGTCAGCAAGCTACAAGACAAGTCAGTTGCGAATTAGCAAGCTATAAGTTCAGTTGTGTTAGCAAGTTTTGTAAAGTGTTTTCATTGCATAAACAAGTATTCTAAGGTGTTTGTTGTACAATAAAGTTAATTGTACTGTAATTTGGTTATCGTGAGCGTTTATTTAACAATCCAGCGATACGAACCGAACTAGGATAACCGTAACGATGCTCTTTTTCCAAAGTTTGTATCTACGAGGTTGTAATACATTAAATAATTGAAGCGAGTAGCTTATCGTATCAAAGATCAAGTTTCGAAATATGAGACCAAAATGACTTTTAAAAAAATTAATTAAGTCAATAGACACTACTTTGAGAAAAGAGCTGTCATTTGAAACAATTTCGCTTTATTTGTAAAGCTTAAAATCGGCCCGTCTAGTTCCGAAGGCATCAGTAGTAGTGTCTTGACGCAGAGACTACAACGCCTTGGCCGTTAATCTACCAGCATTGTTTTCTGCGATTAGGTCAATGGACGGCAGACTGATGACTCTTTCTACAGCAGCCTTTGGAGTAGACCTCAACGCTCCCGTGATACCCAGTGTCGCAAGGCGATGAACCAAATCCATTTAGCTGAGGTATGAAGAGCTTTTGCATGCATATCGGGCGTTACTTTCCTTCCTCACTCTTTCCA
This sequence comes from Rhagoletis pomonella, assembly GCF_013731165.1. Lineage (NCBI taxonomy): Eukaryota > Metazoa > Arthropoda > Insecta > Diptera > Tephritidae > Rhagoletis > Rhagoletis pomonella. Next base: position 40,845,755 of record NW_023458559.1, on the reverse strand, counting down.
CAACCTTGCGCCACCACAGCGCTTACTACCCAGCGTCAGGAGTCTCCACATTATATTTTCTTGTGAAGAGTATTAGGTACCTATACATAGGTACAATAATTTGACTTTAAGTTGAAATTCGAATTAAGAAAAGTAAAAATATATTCGCTTTAATAAAAGTCACCTACCGCAAAGTCGCAACATGCACTGGTGGCACTTGCACTCTCACTCATACAATTATTCATGCACACAGCAGTGATTTTTTTTATATATACAAGTACCAGATTTTATGTAAATATCTCAACGAGTCATGTCAACAACTCGACGCTTCTTTAATGAGTTAAAGGCAAACAAGTCAAATATGTATGCCTTTAGAAGGCGTTAAAACTTGAAAGTGGAGTTCACAACAAACCATGCAATGCATCTAGGCATATTGCTCATACCATGCATATAGCTAGCGCACCAATGCAAGCCTTCATTTGCTGATGCATTCATGCATTCACTCAATTCGTTCGTTGCAATATTCAATTGCGGCATGTCGCAGACAGATGACCTTTTGAAAGGGAACGCATATGCGGCTACATATATAGCCAGAATTCGAACATGCGACAGCCGATGCTATCTGTCAGTTTACACACATACATGTGTATGTATGTATATTAGACCGTATCGACAAAAAAGTTCGCCGTACACCATTGAGTAACTTTGCAAGACAATTTCGATAAAAAAAAAAATTGCCATATCTTCGGCATTTTCAGTTCAATCTATCGATGTCCTTGCCTTGTTTTTTTGTTTGTTTCAAAGTTCACTGACATCAAGTACCCCGCTTTAATACTCTGGCAAATATCTTGAATGTCGGAAGACCAATTGCAATAGGAGCAGGGTTGGACATTTTTGCACTACCAGTGAATTGCGCTATTCAGTGATAATGCGGAATTCATTATCACTGAAAATGTCAATTGATAATGAATTCAGCATTCTAACTATCACTGACATAGTGCAATTCAGCGGTTGTACAAAAATGCCCAACCCTGACGAAAGATACTACCGTTATTCTGTTTGTCTCCTAGCGATAAGTTTTCTAAAAATTTAATTTGAAAGAATAAAGATAATTTTGTTAAAAAAAAAAAATAAAATTTATAAAAATATAACTAATTATATAAGGGTCTAAAAATTAAATAAAATGAAACAAAAATATATTTTTAAAACAGTTAAATCCAGAAATTAAAAGAAAACTAAACCTAAAAAAAGAAATAAAAAATAAACAGAGAAAGAATTAATTTTAAAAAAAGACAAAAATATATTTCCTTTGAAAACAATAAAATTTAAAAATATAATTATAAAGAAAAAACTACATAAAGTAAATTTGTAAAAATTAAATGACATTACAAAAATTTTTATTTTTGTTTTTAAAATAACATTATCCAAAAATTAAAAGCAAACTAAAGTATAAAAAGAACAAAAAGTTAATTAAGAATTTAAAAACAATAAAATTTAAAAATTAAAAAAAAAATAAAACTAAGAAAAAAATTAAATTAAAATAAAAAAATTATTTTAAAAAATTAAATGAAATTGAAAAAACCTCTAACAATGAAATCTAAAAATTAAAAAAATAGTAAAAAAATATATACTTGTTCTGTTTGAACAATAAGATCTAAAACCTAAGAGAAAATTTTGTTAAAAAGGGAACAAAAGTTAATTAGAAAAGAAAAATACTAAATAAATTCCTAAAAATTAAATAACAGATATTTTGTTTAAATAAGAAAATCTCAAAATTAAAATTTCAAAGCCGTCACTCGAGGTTTTAGGGTCGCTAATTACGAATCCGGTATGTGTTAGTCTTGAAAATAAGCGACCCCAAAATACCCGAGAGACAAGTTTCAGAAGTATCCGAGTAAATTTAAAAAAATCATCGGCCATATTGAGTCCGCCATTTTGAAATATGAAAAATAACACCGCATTCGCTATCAGCGATCTCAAAAGCCCCCCAGCTACGCCACACGGAATTATTATTTTTATATTTTTTTTTTTTTTTATTAAAATTTCAGGACCTTGCACGATTTTTTTTTACCTAAACCAATTTTCTTCGGCAATTTTAGCACCTCTTTCTAGTATTTACCTATCAAATCTCAGTTCGTATCACCCCAATGTGAGTAAATTAAAGCTTACCAAAAAAGGTTACGAAAGCATTTTGGTTGTACCAGAAGAACTATTAAATTTTGCCGTCAACTAAAAATGCGAAAAGGCGACTTCAAGGTTCAGTAAAACGAAATAACTTTTTCGCAATTGCCTTGCAAAAATACTTTAGACTCTGCGGTATCTGGCGATTTTTTTTTACTTGCTTGTTAGGTGATATGGTCTAATGTTCATACATATATTTGTCGTTCAGTTGTCCGACTATTCATTTAAGTTGGTTATTGCTCTTTTTGCCGCCGTCGCCAAAGCCACCAATGTCCTTGCACTCCTGTACTTGTCGAGTGCCTTCAGTACCCACTCTATACTCGCATATTCCATAGACCCGTTCGCTTGTGGTTTTGTGCATTCATTTGCATGCTATGTACATTTATTATGCGGGCATATGTACAAGCCTTCACTCGTACATATTCATACATACAATCACTTATTGCCTGATTACGGCAACTTAACGTAACTTAAAAATTCTCTTAAATGGATGTTGCTTATAATTGAACAGCCTGAACTTAACGTAACCCAGTGGGAAAATGTTATGTATTGTAATCAGTAAAACAGCCGTTTTCACTTTCGAAAATGCATTAATTTTCCCACGGTGATGTCCCAAGAAAAGTGGGGCATTCAATTTTGCATTACCAATAATGCAAGAATGAATGTGGATACATTCGAATGCTGAATACATACTAAACAGTAATAGAATCTAGAACCTATAAAAAATACACTACATTATTTATCACGCATATAATGCATTACTTATTTTCCCACTGGGAACTTAATGCCACGTCGAAGTCTGTTTCATTTTGATTTTGTAAGTTCTACGTTCCGTTGAGTTACGTTAAGTTGCCATAATCAGGCTTTTAGTATCCCATGCAGTCCTTTCTAGGCATTCATTGAAGCAGTCGAAAGCAGCGGAGTACAGCTCAAGCAGCTCAGCAATTAACGACTCGAAGATCTTTTGTGCGGGTAATCGAGGTGGATGAGATAAGCTTTTTGCATGTTGCATGCATATTGGGTATCTATGAGTATAATGTTGGTATAGTCACTTTTGATGTTTTCAGAGAAATTATTGTGACTGAAGTGCTGGCGTTTGTATCGCTGTTTCAGGCAAGTAATGCGTAGCTGAATGTAGTCCTTGCACTTTCAGGCATTTTTGTGTACAGGTGCGAATGCATATATGGATATTTGGATGTGGGAATGTAAAATGCTTGAAGTGTGAAGCTAAGGATTTTTGACACATGCAAACGTACATACATATGTATATGCATATCTCCACAATCCCATATGAGCCGTCTACACCAACAGACCAGATTTTCGTTCATCTAATGCGAGCCAAACTATTCGATACCGATACTAATGAGCCATTACCTTTGCTCAAAAATGCGGTTTTCATGTAATTGACTATTAGAAATGAACACGAAGACTTTTAAGCTGCACGAAAATTTTCTTAATTTGAAATTTGAGCTTCGTCCTTTCAAAATTAAAAAAAAAAACAAACAAGCCAAAATTAGGTCAAATGCTCAGATGGCCAAAAAATACAAGAAAAAATCAATAGATGGTAGTTAGTATCAAAGATAAAATTTTGTTACTCAACCTAAATTTTTGGATTTCATAGCGCACTCGGTTATAAGATCATCCTCCAGGTGTATTTAGCTTCAGTTTATCATTACAGGGCACCATTCCAATATATGCAGTGTTATGTCGCTTTCAGTACTGCAAAATATGCATTGCTGAGGCAAGTAGGCTACCAGCTTGGTCGGATGATGGTTCAGCCTGAAAAGTTCTGTGAAAATTCCCGTAATGATTATTCAGGTATTTTTGTATAATGAACCGCTTTAAGCGTTTAAGGGTATGTTTCTTTGAGTGTCTTGAAATGCTCTAGTCCTGGTAGATTGTCCCAATAGCTATTTCTATGTGTTTCTTCCTTTTGTTTGGCCAAGATAGATAGTGCTCCCATTCCTATGCCGCAGAAGGTAATGGAAGGCAACCTCACTGTTCGGACATCTAATTTTATTCACTACCAATATTATCCAGATACTAAAGAGCTCAAGCTAGATTGGTCGCCACATTAATAGCACTCAGCTTATTAAGGGCACTATATTATATGATGAGAGATCTAGAAGAACTTCCTTTTCGGTTTCATCAGGGCAATGAAATATCTACATAGGTATGTATGTACACATAAAATAAATCAGAAAACTGTGACTGAAGTAAGAGACGGTCTTCGGATTGCCGATTTCGAGAATCTGCGCGTGTTTTTTGTGGTAAATTTTTTTCCATTAGTAAGGCATATGAAATAGCTAATGATAATAATAATAGTTAGGGCTAACTAGATGACGATTAAGGCACATGACTCTGTTAGTAATATTTATCTCAAATAAAACATTCATTGCAACCGGGAACTTGCAACTTGGAATAACGATAGTAGTTTGAAATCGTCGTGATTGTCGATGGTGCAAAAATTTCGACTGTGAATCAGTCCAATATCTTATTTTTCTTTTCTTGAAACAAACTACATGCCAGGAACAAAGTCTTCAAGTCACTAGCCTGCAGCATCTGAAGAGCTGGCAAAGAGGCCCCAGCTAGCAGCGTACACAGCGATCGTATGATCTCTGGTATATTAGGCAGCGTCCGTGAGTTTGGAAAGAGCAAGTGGATTGGAGAAATCTTTACAAGTTAACGTATCTTGCAGTCCGAGCATCACCAAAACGACACAGGCTAGATGAACGATATGAAAGTACAAAACATTATGTTATAGATGTAGTTCCCCGTGTGATGTCATCCTGGGAAATACCCCAACAAAGCTCTACTTCGAAGCCTCGATACATGAGACGGCACCAACAAGAGGGATGTCGAGATATAAGACGTAGGTTTTCCGTTCAATGAGGCAGCACATAAAGCGTCCATCAATAACATCCATAGCCTTAGACGTTGAAGGCAATCCTTTCCCAACGGTACGGATAATAAATTTCTGGCATCACCAAATGCGCTCAAATTTGCTGTTGCACCCCTCCATTTGATTCCGAGACTGCTCTCATCCTGGCACTGTGTATGTCGGATAGCCCTACATTATAAAAATGCGAAGGCTCTTATCTGGAGGACTTACACTTTATATCAACCCATATGCTATTCGGAGACTATTGTGGATGGCGAGGAGCATATTCCAGCTAATACCTCAGATGAAATTTAAGATTATACAATTCTGCTAGGATCGTTGAATATTAGAAGACTTTTCGAGCTGAAAGGTAGGCCATTATTAGGAAATTTTTCAAAGGATATGTCTCAGAGCGGCTTTTAAGTTTTGACGTGATTCTTTAAATAACGTCTCGGGTGGCATTTGCGAACACTGATTTGTTTTCCAAAAGTCGCAAGCCGAGCCAACGAAGAATAAGCCTGTCCATAGACAGTTTAAGATTTGTACTATTAAGCGATGTCGTCAAGTTCCTTTCGTCATCTAAAAGACGGAGTTTATTGAAGGGTATAACGCCTTTTACCCGCCGTAAATAGGGATTACAAAGCCGTTGCTGAATTGCTTGCTCACTGGTGTAATGCCTTTGGAGGAGGTGAGTATCTATTCCGACAGCCTAGCAGCCATCAAGTCTCTCGGATTTCTGATGGTTCATTCGAAAAGGTGAGGGATTTCTTGACCTCCATTTCGACCGCATCGGAATATTATGCCATTAAGCTCATTTGGGTTCCGGGTAGTAGAGAAACCGCTGGAGACTGCATGGCCGATGAGCTGGTAAGACAGCGAACCCAGAAAGTCTGGGTGCTCCTCTGCCCGCGTAAGGTGGCAAAATCCTTCTGGCCACATGGAGACCGGGGGCGTTCCAAGGAGCTCCTGGGACTAAGCAAAATACATATCTCGCTAGTGGTTGGGGTTCTAACTGGTCATTGCGTGACAGGCAAGCATGCGGACGATGACGATGAAGTGGAACCATCTCAACACCTGCTGCTCTAGTGCTCTGCCTTTGCAAACCTCAGGTTCAAGGAACCTTGGGTCGTACTTTTTACACACTCCTGATGAGCTTTCTGGAATGAATATAGGTCGTTTGATGAGCTTCGTGGTGAGCACGTAACGTTTTTCTTATAAGATGTAAACGCTATGTTCCTTCCTACTCCCTCCTCTCCTCTCACCACTTGACATGCTCTACCTTCCTGCTTTCCTGTGTCTTATTTCGCTTCACCCTATTAAGGGCATCACAATGGACAGCTTAAATCATGGCTTTAGTGTGCTTCCACCAATGGAGGCGGCCTTCTAACCTAACCTAAGAATCTGGACAAACTTACTTTCTCCAATCGACGTTCTTACAGCCAATTTCACGAAAGCAATTTAAGTGAAAAATGATTTAAATTTTTTGAATTTTATATGGAAATTGAACGAAAATATAAAATCATTTAAATTGCTGTTAGAGATTAGAACAAATACATGAATTCCATCGAAAAACTTCGTGCTTTTTCTGTATTGGCCTATGTAGCTCCAAAAATATTCGCTCTCTGCACCAAAGCTCTTGTTTGTTCTAATGACAACAATTTTTCTTAAACAATTCTTAACAGAGATTTGCTCCTCTTGTTTTGATTCTAATATTATTATTTTTTCGCGCATAAAAAAAAAAACAAAAAAAAAACTGTTTCAAATATTGTCATTTTCATGTTTATCGCTAAACAAAATCAACTTGAGAAAATTTCAAATTGCTCACATGGAAAAGGTAAAAATTTGCATATCCAACATAGCAAACATATCAGAAGCTCAATCTACTAACGTTGTGCCACCATATGACAGGTTGGTTGAGTGGGGAAAGAGGAGGTGGAGACGGAGGCGGACACGCGGGCGGAGAATTTATTTGAAATGTATGGCTTCACGTTTAGTTTTGAGGACTGCGGCATAATGTTGCACGTGCGCGACTGTTGGCGTGATTGGATGGTTGCTGATAACTGGCAAGCTACAGTTTGTCGCACACACACACACACACACACACATACACGTGCATGCATGTATGTAGGTACACCAGCACACCTGTATGCATACGTAGCTTGATTGCGCGTATGGATTTACACTCTTGATAGTGTTGTTTGTTACCAAATCACAATTGCCATTTGCAACGTGTCAGGAAAAACAAATGTAAATCCATAAAAAACCGGAAATCTCGAAATCCAGAAAATAAAGTGGAATTTTCGCTTACAAGAAAAGATAAAATAGTAAATGCGCGCACGGCAAGATAGGTGAGCGAAAAGAACCGAACGCGAGAAGTGGGTGATTACATTCGAAATAGATTTGTGCTTACATTTAAAAAAAATGATAGGATTTCGTGAAATGGCTTAGATAAATTTCTTTTGTCGCTATCTCTAAATAATTTGGCAAATTTTCAACTCAACTGAACAATTTTAGTTACATCCATATCTATTTATGCATTAATCAAATTCAAAATGAATATACATACTTAATTAAATTATGCGCACGCATATTTTGCATCTTGCTCTACAGTTGCTAATTACCGCAGATCATTACCATAATCAGCCACAGCCACAGCAGCAGCAGTAGCAGCAGCAATCCCCTTTCATTTCACTCTCTTCCCCCTGGCTTGTGTTCAATCACAGCCATCATCATTCTTGGTTGTCCGCTTGCCGCTTGCCGCTTGCCGGTCGCCTGATTAATTTTACTCCATTCGTCGTTATTTGATATTTATCAGCAATGATTTATGTGCCTCGCATGTACTACGTAATCGGCTAACGCATCTCTACTTTGGCAGGCTTGCTACAATTATGGTTACAGTTCGGTTAGCCAGTGAGCAAATTATTGTTTAATTGATAAACGGCCAGCAGCAGCAAGCCCAAAACGAAATGAACATCGATGGAAGGTCAGGTCATTAGCAAACGCCCAAGTAGTTAGCAAACGTTTCATATTAAGATACAAAATCCCAAAATCCTAAGGATATCATTAATTATATGCGAGCATAATGCGTGCATAATTTTAGGCCAACAACTACGCACACGTGTACGCAACTCTATATAGGGGCACTGCTCGTAGGACAGCGTAGTAGTTGGAGACATGAAAGTGGGTAGGAGGCCAAGTTTCGATGGTTGTGTGGTATGCGTGTAATGAATTTCGGCATCGATGATTTACGATGCACACCGAAATAAATGAATTCCTGCGCGTAATTCGATAGGTGATTTGCTGATGGCACGGGAAAGTTTTCTTAGTTGAATAACTAATAATCATTTATCAAATTCTGATTAACTTTAATTAACAATCGCTAAATGTTGTTTAGTTTAAAACTTTTTCATGGTACAATTATGCGTTGGATCTTTCAGATGAGCTTTTAAAAGCGCTTTCACTGCTGATCAAGATATGCTTGCTCATTAAGTTTCAGTAGATCCAATTCCCAGAAAAAAGATTTTCGGAGTTTTTCAAAACTCATATAAAGAAAAAGGGGGTTCTTAAACTTTCATAGTGCCTTTTTTATTTAACTCAGTGATGCTCAAAAAAGCGTCCGCGGGCAGAACTCTTCAAAGCTCTCACACCGATTTATGTGGATGCACACAGAGTAAAGGCACTCAGCATCACTGATTTAAATATAGTACTTATTTTCATACTCCAAAGAAGGTGTATCTACACAGGTTATCATATGTCGATCCTCCTCATTGCGAGAGCTCTTAGTGTACCATCTTTCTGTCAGAGAAGGATATTTACAACCTTCCTGAATCATCAAAATCAGTTGCCACTAAAACATATCCCCAGGAGAAGCTATTACAAAGCTTCATATAGATTTTATTTGAACTCGAACCAGGTAAAACCTCTCCGTGTTTCAAACGTCACTGATCAAAATATTTATACTTTGTAAGTTTAAGCAAATCCTAACCAAGAAAAAACCATTCGGATATTTCCAAAACTTTTATAAAGAGAAGACGCGTTCCTTTAAAGCGCGTTTTAGTCTCCTAATGATATGTTTTTTTATTCATTGCAAAGAAATTGTCTTTATTCTTATGCCGACACTCCAGGAAAAATACCAACAGTGTATCGTCCCTGATACCCACATATGGTGATCATATGTGGTCTCCATCACCTGGGACTATAGCTTACTCTTGCTCTGTCTAAGAATGATTATTGCAACCATCCTATCAATTACACCGACGATTCTAATGCCCCATGTACCCAAGCTCCCTAGTATAACTGAGAATTCCCGCTATGCTGAAATTTATGCTCCAAAAAACCGCAATTCGTTGCATGGAACACCGCTTTGTACCGATATCCACATGAAACAAAGTTTGTTCCATTACAAGACTTACTTCACTGTCACTCCAGTGTACTACCTTAGGTATTGCTAATGCTGCCAAGCAACACAAAGTTAAGTACTTCCAATTTTATTTTCCATATAAACTAGACGTGTTGGTTTGACACATAAGCACTTTTATCAGCGCCCCTATAAGATTATCTCCCCCACACTCAAAGTCGCTAAAAGAGGCTTGAGAAATTGAACTAAAGGAAGAAGAACGAAAAATTACACTGCAGACAGCGCACCGCCCAAAATCGATTTGTCTCCAAACCAAATTTGACAATGAATGAGGGAAGTTCGTTTCAAAATATATTTATCAAGCTTTTGAAAACCTTACTGTCTCTTCAGTAACCACTCGGAGATGGAGGGCGAAACTTTAATCCACTAAACCTAACCTACTCCTACCACAAATGATGCTTATCAAACCACCATTTGAATTTTACTTTATTGTAACGATACAGCAGTTAAGTCCCCTTAGTATAACGTGTGCACTAACGTTTCTAAACTCTCAAAGTAGGAGGTTCGTTTAAGTGGATATTCCATTGTTGGAGTCAAAATTCTTTGCCTCAGCTCGGTTTTTTAAGTTTAAGATAAACAAAATAATACCTGTCGGTTAGATCCTCTGCGATGGATTAGATAAAAGTTCGTACCAAAATTCATGAAATTTATGCATGGCGTATAAGCACGTTTTGTAACCGTACAAAATCCGGTTGGAAGACCTCTTTCCCCTTTTCCGAAAATTTTTTCTTAAAAACGTCTATGAATCGTTTTAATAATTTCGTGTAATACTGTTTTCAGACAGAAAATTAATTGAGTCAATTAAGTTTTTAATTAAGTATTAGATTTTTGTGTTTCACACACAATCAGCTGCTCGATTAACGAGTGGCTGTCAGCTGTCTTAAAAGAATTTTTGTTTATTTAAAATAAATTGGTAAAATGGAAAACAATAAGTGTTTAAGCGAACTTTTTCTTGCGTATACTGCAAATATACAAGTTTTGCAGTCAGTGCTGGCAAGCTACGCAAGTTCAATGGCCTTATATAAAAAAAGAAAAGAAAAAAACTTCATAATTTTGCAACATTTGCGAAGACAGCAGCTATTGCTTTACGGGTTACTGCAGAGGAACGCTACTCAGAGATCCCTCTGGAAATTGGTAAATCAGATTATAAGTAATCAGCTCTTGTCCTTTTATAAATGATACTTCCTCTATTGCAGAATCGGCAGTCTTCTTTCTGGGAAGTTAATTGCAATTGCAACGATGACCATTTCTTTAAGACGCACTTCCGCATGAACCGCACTAGTTTTGAAACACTCTGTGGCTTCCTCAAAAACCTGCACAAAGCCGACACAAACTGGCGCAACGCGATTCCATTGCAAAAACGCGTTGCGATAGCTCTATTTACGCTGGGATCGTCTGGAGAGTACAGAGTGGTTTCCGAACTATTTGGTGTTGGAATATCGACCGTGTGCACAATCTTGTGGGAGTTTTGCGAGGAAGTCTGGCAAGCTTTGTCAGCGCAATACATAAAGAAATTACCACCGACTCCACAAACTTTAAAAGACTGTGTTGATGGTTTTGACCGTCTCGGCTTTCCCCAATGCCTTGGAGCAATTGGTAAGAAAGTTAAAAATGCAACTAATTTATATAAAAACAAAGATATACGTGCATACATATATATTCAGATGGGTGCCACATCGAAGTTAGGCCGAATCCAGCCGATGCAACCGACTACCACAACTATAAAGGATGGTATTCCATTGTTCTACTAGCTGTAGTGGATTACAGGTTATTTAACTTTCATCCTGTTGTTTTTTTCTAAAAAGCATGTATTAATTATTTCTATATATGTTCAGATATCGGTTTTTATATGTGAACATTGGTGCTCCTGGACGATGCAATGACTCGCAGATATATAATGCATCGTTAATGAAGCGAGTAATGGAGGAGAACGAATTACTGAAGGTCAGTAAGAAAGAAATAGGTGGAGTACAAATGCCTATATGCATTATTGGAGATTCTGCGTTTCGGTTTTCCACCTCCTTAATGAAGCCATACGCGTTTTCAATGGCCTTAACTGAAACACAAACACTCTATAATTATAAGCTTTCAAAGTGCAGAAGAGTAGTTGAGAATGCATTTGGCCACTTGAAAGGACGATTCCGTCGTGTTGGAAAAGGTTTAGACAACCGAATTGGGAAGGCACCCATCATTATTAGAGCCTGCTGCGTCTTGCACAATTATTTAAATGAAATGAACGACACTATAAATGACATGTGGTTGGAGAGATTGCAAGAAGTGAACAGAAATCTCGAAAATCCTGAATATGTCACGATAGTTGGAGACAATCAACCCTCAGCTGAAGAAATAAGGCAAGGATTATGCAATTATTTTAGTGAGTACAATTTTTATTTGTTAATTTAATTCATTTACATTTTTTTTTTTCGAGCTAAATTTCTTTTGTTATTTATCTATAAAAATACCGTCCACTGTATATACTTTTTGTGAGTCATATGAAAAAAAAGTGATTTCTCCGTTTTTCGAAGTTAGCCTCCGAAATCGAGATATGGGCCTTCGAAGTTTGAAATAGGACCTTTGGTAAAAAATTATATTAAATTATTGCATGTATGTAAATAACTAAAAACCTAAAAATATAGGCGTAGTCCTCCTTTTATTTAAATGTTAAATCAATTTTTTTGTGCAGACCTATATTACCTATATAAGGGGTCAAAGTTCAGGTCTCCGAAAAATTAATTTCCTTATATTGCAAACAATTTATATTGTTGTAAAGGCGATTAAATCCCCTTTCTTCTGATATGCATATTTGTATACTTTATACTAAAAAATTTGAGAAAAGTCACATTTAAAGGAAATAAGAACTTTTTTTATAAAAAAGTATTTTGAACAAAAAAATTACTAACCGATTTTTAGAAATATGCATATCAGAAGAAAGGGGATTTAATCACCTTTACAACGACGCCAATTTTTAAAAAATCGGTTAGTCATATTTTTGTTTAAAATATTTTTTTTTTATAAAAAAAGGTATTTTTTCATTTAAATGTGTTTTTTCTAAAAATTTTATATACGAAGTATACAAATATGCATATCGAAAGAAAGCGGATTTAATAACTTTTACAACGGTGTGAATCCTTTTAAAATCGGTTCAAAATTGTCTGAAATATTAAGTTTTTCATTTTTCGAACATCTGACTTTGACCCGTTATAGCACCTGTAATATATAATAAAACGGATGAAACGGAATATATAATAAAACGGAGAACTAACTTTTTTTTACTTATGGCTCAATCTCTTTAAAAAAGTTGGTTTGGTCCAATACCCAGCCGAGTGCTGTACAGTGTTATTAATTTCTATTTAAAAATGATAAAATGCCAACTTTTAATTCTTTGTTATCATTCGCTATCTCCCTCAGTGTGTCAGCTTTGTCTTTCTCTATCTTCATCCACTCTTTTTCATTTTCCTCACTCCTCCGTATATGTTGGCTTATCTCCGCTGACAACCCATCAAATTTATCTAATACTTTCTTTTGTAAAGTGCCGATTACTTTCCTTCTTTTAGGCTCAACCGCAGAAGCTGAGCTGCTAGGCATTGGTGACGACGGCGATGATAGCGGCGGTGACGGTGTGGGGAGCGGTGTGGTTGGCAGAGGAGTGAGAGGTGATGACAGCGGCGGTGACGGTGTAGGCAGCGGTGTGGTTGGCACAGCAGGAAGAGGTGATGCCAGTGGTGAGGAAAATGTTGGGCTGAGTGATGACGGCAATATTGGGGTCAGTGGTGATGGCTGGGATGCTATATCGGATTCTGTTTAAAAGAAAAAAAAACAAATAAGAATGAAATAAAAAAAATCAGCATTAAATAAATACATATGTTCATATGTGCTTGTATCGAAGTTAAAAAGATAGGGTACGGTCAGCGTTGGCACTTTGCTACGATCGTAGTAAATAATAATTTGCGGATCCATGAGGTGCCAACCCTGGGTACGGTTTAGTTATTTGTATCTACTTAAGTTTTAGTGGAACATTTGTTTTGAAGCACCACCGTATGTCTGTGCTCGTGCAAAATCGAAGTGTACCTTCGCACTTAAACCTGCAACTAAACGAGCTGATAGTTCTAGCATGTACACAGACGCGTCACTCTGCTACAAAACAAATATCTCCACTAAACACATTACGGCTTTTAGTAAGGCACATTCCAAAAACGCATACATACCGCTGATGTTTTCAAGCGTCAGCTCGCAAAACATATTGGCCTTAAATCCACCGATTATCTGGTGCACCCTTGCGTATAAAGGCCACGTTGAGGGTGATCCACCAGAAGGTCCCATAGCCAATTTCTCTTTTCTATTAACGAATTAAATTTTTAGTGGTTTTGAATATTATTCCTTTATTTCTTCGTACCTGTAGCGTTGCGTGAAGTTCGCCAACTTCACCTGCACATCCCGGGCGCTGTAGTTGTGGCCCAACTTTGCCAGCTCGTTCGCCATCTCCGCGTAGATGTGGCCATTCTTCCGTGCACCGCGGAGATCAGCAACGCGCTCTTCCCACAAATCAAGAATGGCCACTTCGCCATCCTCAGCCCAAGCCAGTCTCCTCTTTCTTGGTTTTGGAGCTAATCGAACTGAAATACATACATATGTGTTTTTAATAAACATTACACATAACCATTTGTGTTTATTTACTCACCATTCAGATTGTTCTGCATCCTGCAGTTGAAATACAATTTTTTTGGTTTTTGATGTTTGCTGGTTCCAAAAAGAAAATAATAAAATTATGTCAAACAGCTGATTGTCATTTAACACTGAACACACCAAAACTAAGAAAACGAACTTACCTAACAGAGTTGCATTGGAGTTTTTACTAGATTAAACATTCAATTAATTACCAATCGAGCAATTAATAATTGAAATTTTGTATGGCAAATCGATCTTAATTAGTGCATTAATTGAGAAAGCTTGGATAATTGCTCGATTAACTGCCTGTCTGAAAATAGTATAACATTCGTTTGATTGTTTATTTCCCCTCCAAGGAAATGGATGTGGATTTATACACGTGTATCTCAAAAACTTTCGTCATAACAAGAATACCCTGGACCTTATTCAATACCAATACCTTTGAAAAATTTTATATCTTACACACTTTGAATATCCAGTCGGGTAGCACCATATAGCGGTCATTTTGATTTTTACAACGTTCAATGACGAGTACATACGGATATGAAAAGGTCACTTTAAAATATTCATATTAGCAATACCTAATACAGTATAAAAGCAATTTTTAGGGTAGCTGTTATGCAAAAATTTTAGTTACAAATTGCAAAATCTGCAAAAACTCATTATTCGGCATTTATTAGACTTTATCTTGATCGGCCTCAAATGTGTATAACTATTATGTACCATCAATTTTATTTACAAACACTTAGCATTGAATACCTACCTGCATGCATGCTCATATGTAGACGTACATGCGAAGTAATACCTCAAGTTCAACTGGCTTTCCAATCAAATTTAATTAACTTAGTTTAAAAAATCTGTAGACTTTTACTAGAAGCCTAAACTCAGGTACCCTGTAGGGAAAAATTTTCATTTAGAATAGCTCATATAGTCGATCTATGGCGGGTACTGTTCCCTGGTTCTCTTTTATGAAGACACTAATAGGCGAAGAGGTAATAAAAATAAAGCCGCTATGCACCAAAAAAATATGTTACAAAGGTAAGTGCCAAGTTACTTCAATCTTAGCCTTGGTAAAGCCGGCCAACTCAGTATAGTCAGTGGCGCTCCCATTCATCACTGCGATACCCTATCTAACCACCTCACCAATTATGCAGCTTTCCGCAACATCACCTTGACCTTGTACCCGATCAGAAAGTGTATCGACGCAATTGAGAGAGAGAGAGAGCTGGCACTCTCTGATCAATATTGAGCACACCATCAGTGAGTTTAGAGCCCTGACTGTCGCTCTATTATTAGAATAGGTGCTTACTTCTTTTGTTTACCTTGTACCTTTGATCAGCGTGTTTACTGCAATAACTGATAGTGATGGAGAGCTCAAAATCTATGCGATCAGCTCGAAAACTCTAAAATACATAGCAGGCTTCGTTACTGGGAATACATCTCTTACCAACAGCTTCCCTGCTCCAATATACTAATGCAACTGATGCCTTGTTCACTCTTTAAACAATGTTTGGTTTCCAAGACAGGTTCTTATCTAGTAACAGATCTACATAAGTATAAGGCCCTGTCGCGAAGCTTCAAGCGAATACTTCTAATCGAGGGAAGAATTATTTCGTGACCTTTTTCTTACTAGTGTATGAGACCGGGTCTACCTTACTAGCATTGAAGGCAGTAACTTGCAAGCTATCCGTTTAGTCACCAGGTTTAGGTTATCTTGGATCTGATCATATAAGTTATTCAGAAATCTACATTTAATCATAACTGTCATCTGGTTTAGATAAGAAATCGGTCGACATGCTCCCCTCTCCAACACATCTAGCAAGTTGGAAAGCCTATGTTTACTCTAAGCTACAAGCAGGCGGTCTAGGCTCCGCCGTTGCAGCTCTATCGCAGAGCATAATGTAGATGACCCTTATTAGGGTGGTCTAATTTCAAGGATTTTGAGGAATCCCGTTTGTGTGCAGGTCGCTAAGTTTCGCGAGTGTGTTCAGCAGAAATGAAGAAAGGCTGATTGGTCTGCGACAATTATCGAGGGCGCTGGGGCCTTTGTCAGGTGGAGACTTCTGCTTAGAATGGGTTGCAAGGGAAATAGGAATCACGGAGAAGTTTTTTGCGTCTCCCAGTAAGTCAAATTATGGCATCAGACTGTTGCGTAATCAAACTCATACATTCTCAAAAAGACAGGCTGCCTGTTAGAAAACCCAGACCTGACTGTGTAAAGCTAGCAGCGCTACATACTGGCATTGGTTAGTTAGTTTGTTTTTTGGGTGGTAAAAACGGCCCCTAAGCACTTTTACAGGACCCAATTTGCGTTGAGGGTAGCATTTCGAGATTGATATAAGCTAATTTCACGATTCGTCAGTTTCATTAAACTACTTGGATTTGTCGAAAATCTCCTTATTGTGGCATGCTTTATGCAAGCCAAGGCTGGACACTGGCAAAGATAGTATAGGCCCATTTCTCAAATTTCTCAAATTTGAACGTAAGACCCATTTTGGCTGTATGTTTGCAAATAGGCCAATGCCCCGTTATCGTCGCTGTTAACCTGACTAGAAACCTTCCTCTGTCCTTCTTTTGTCATACTGCGGCCATGAATTTCTCACAGTTTTGCAGGTTTGAAGGTTGTCTAACAGTCCCTTTTTATGAGCCCGAGTGGACAGTTTATTATCTTTGCTGCGGATTCGTCGAGAGTTAATCAGGCCGTAGTCAACTCAACAGCCCTCTCATAGCCGTGTCTGCTCCTATGGCTGAGAACACAGAGAACTTTGGTGTCTATTAACTCGGCCATCGAGCTAAACGTTCATTTGCAATCACTTTCACTCTGTTATCGGAAAGGCAGGTGCCAAACGCGCAGCTTGCCTCTGCAGTTTCTTTCTAATGCTTTGCGGGGCCTCTCGATCCGCAGCACTTCCCTTTAAAAAGAGCTAGCAAAATTCGGTAGTCGGACTGGAGAGAGACATTCAACTTCTCAGAGAACACCTCTTCAGCCTCACCGCAGTGCACTTTGAAACTGTCAGTGTAGATTTCTGTGGAATCCTGGAAATTGCATCAACCGAGCTGGCGGGCCTTAACACAATAATACGATTTTTATGACATCGAAAAGGCCAACTCCAATCTTAACTAACATTTGAAACCTGCCTCTGAAACCCTAGTTCTTCTCTGGAAATTCGAAGAGATGCTCTTAAGCGAGCATTTTGAAGGCACAAACGGCATAGCTTCAAATCTTCGATATTTCCTTCAGGGTTTGAAAGCATAGCCAACTACAAAAAACTATATAGTTATTGGGGCTGCAATATGGCATTTAGTATTCCAGCTGCATTCAGTCAATAAAAGGCTAAAAATTCGCTAGCAATTCTCTTGTTGCTCAACAACAATTTTACTTTCCTTTTGCCCGCACAGTTTTTTTTTCTGTTCATTTCATTAAACTGTGAATATTTCGATGCAAGCCAATGGAAATTGGGTCGAACTGCCTCAACTTAGCAATGTCCGTTCATTCGTCCGATACCGGCCGCAACTGCCAACAGCCCCTATCAGTTGAAAACATGCAGAGGGAACGAAATTATTTGTATGCAATGGTGAGCAAATGCAAATGCAGATATGGGCGATGATTCCTGCATATTTGCAGGCGTGTGGCATGCCAGCGTAAGTAAGTGCGCGTGTGGCATGCGTATTGGTATGTGAGTAGGTGCGAATTCATACATACTAACACACTTGTGAAGGTGCTTGCATGCATATGCGAGTATATGAAACGTGTAAATAGCATGCTTGCCTATGTGCAGTTATCAGGTACGTAGGGTTTTTACTTGTTTTCAAAAAAAAAAAAATTCAAAATCATTACATTTGCAGCACATGAAAGCTTATTTGCTTGTTGCAGGGTGGGAAGGAATGCGAGCTTGTTTGTGCATAAATATTCGCATATAAGTATGTGCGTGCCAAACAAATGCATTCGAAAGCACATAAGCATTTTTCATGTTGGCTCTGTGCATATGCGCTTCGGCGCATTTCTGGCAATACATCAAGCTAAGTGCAATGCGCATAAAGTTTTGGCCATAAATTGAACCGAAATGAAATGAAATTGGTTTAATGTGCCACAGAATGAGTCAATGAACGTACTATGTACATAACTGTGATGAGCAAATGAATGGCAATCACATACATACTTATTTATGATTGTAAATATGTACATTTACATACTTTCGAACATTAGTGAATGCGTGAACTGCATGAGGAAGCGGACCTGTTTATGCTTCGTTAATACAAATTGCACTTGTGACCGAATTTTTTATGCAAATATTTACTGGCCATAATTACGCACATATTTACAGGTAAAATGCGCTCACACAAAAGGGAATGCCATTACCTGCATTACCAATGGACACAGCTTTCGTTTGGTTGTAAAATCGCATTCAATTTAATGTACAGCATTTATTCCGATAAGATTTGTTCGTGGATTTTCCAACTTTTTAGTCTTCATGCAAGCCTTATTAAACATTTATAATTGTGGTTTTGAAATATGGTTGCTTATGCGTTTTAGATGACAATAAGCGCCGCTCTAGCCGAGACGTTAGAGGTGCGCACTACCACTCCGTAATAACAAAGTTCCATCCCTGGTCAAAGCAATATCAAAAAAAAAAAAAGAATTACAAGAAATAGTTTTTTTCTTAACGGCGGTTGGCCCTCGGCAGACAATACCAAACCGTCGAGTATATTTCTGCCTTGAAAACTCCTTTCCTCTGATATAGTTTATCAGAAGTAGTCCGGTTCTCTTCTTCTTCTGCTTCGTCTGCACCAGCGTGCCTTGTGAGATTTGATAGCTACCTTTGGACACTGTGGTAAAATTGGGTTCGGTTATTGCTTTCAGGACCGCGTGTAATAGTATTTGTGCTGCTTCATTGTGTCGGCTGGGACCGAAACGAACGGAGAGAATTTGTTTATGAACAAAATTTTGCTTTATATGACCGAAATTCCTTCCATAATATACTGTTGTTTTCGACTTTGAATACGTCTTACGTTTTGGTGGCATCCATCCATGCTCAAATTTTGTATTTGTATTTTTTTTTTGACCTTCCCTAAAACATTTGCTGAACGTGAGGTAATGAAGCGATTTTTTTTTATGCGGCATTTTAACTTTAAACTTACCCATAGACTCAGTTTCGTTAGTGATCATTGCGCTTTCGGCCGCAGAAATGGCGTGAAATATTGGCTTATTTTAGGGTAAATTATGAGACTTTAATATGCTGTTGTAACATAGATTAGGCAGATATATATGTATGTATGTATGTACGTATTAGGTTATCCTTTTGTTTACGGAATTTAAGTTCTTCAGAGTAAAGTTTAAGACAAGCGTTTTAAAGCAAACGATTTTTGATAAAATTTTGTAATTTTTTGATTTCCTTTGATTTGATCCTAGAAACCGGTCAAATGATTTCGTGAAGACCAAAATGAAGACGAATTCAGAGCTTAATGCCCAGGTGAATGCAAATACAAAGCCTAATACCAAAACGAACACTAATCCAAAGACGAACACGGGCAAAAATTAGAATACGAAGGCATACGAAGGCAAGACGAATGGGAAGACGAAACGAAGAAAACGGCTCATCGAACGCTTTTTCCTGCACTAGAGTACTCTAGTGCGTTCATCGAACATACCTAACATTACATATACGGGTACATATTACGTTTAAGCTTAGCGGCTGTGGCTCTGTACGGTCAGGGCGAAGGCGCTGGACTGATCCTTTTTGTTCAATATGTAAAGACCTTTTTACTTATTTTTCAGACTATTAACCAACAAAATTTAAATTTCTGATGCCCGTATAGGGAGTAGATTTTGGATTAGCTAATATTTCACTTGCCTTACCTTAACTTTGAAAAACGCTTGAACTTGATTCTGGGTCGCAGATTATGGACCTGTATAAAAAGTTTATAGATTAGGTGACTGTCCAAAGACATTTTCATTTAACAGGGAAAAAAGCCTACAGGGAAAACTACTAACGAATAAAATCGATAGATAAGTGAAAAAGTTGGGAAGGATCGAATAAAAATGCGAAATTATTTTTTGTATGAAATATGAGCAGGAGAGAATGTTGCTCATACGCCATGTACGAGTATGCACATATTTCATTCAAACCTTTTTTATTTATCGACCGCTTTTCTTCGTAACTAGCTTAATTTTTTGTTAAAGAACAGGCTTTAATATGAATGAACAATGCATATTAAAATGAAAATAGTTTGAGTAGAACCCGAGATATAACGATTTGAAGAAGTACACGATTGGCCAAAATCACGAAAAATCTAGCCATTTCAGAACATATCTTCGAAGAAAAATAATGAAAAAAAAATCTCAAATACGTGTAAGCTCATTTCATAAAAAAGGCAAAGCCAATCGAAATTTAGGCACCAAATTTGTTTAGTGTGGTTGCACATAGTTCAATCATTAGTCATTCCAATTACACTTGCAACCTGTTTTACATCTAATGTTGACATGAGCTCCACGTTACGCAGTAAATGGATATTTTTGTTATTAAAATCCATCAAATAAACGAAATAAAATAAATAATCCTTAAGCAATTCGAATTCATTTAAGTTAGTGTTTTTATTAACATAGAAATATTTTTCATCTGACAAATTAATTTCCTTTTCAATATTGTAGAGCGCCAAATATGTAGAGAGTATTGCGCAGTTTAAATACAATGCAAGCAAACCTACTAACACACAGAGCTGCTATTTACAAATGCATATGCAGTGTAGCTCTATACATATATGGGGTGTTCCATACAAAAACGGACGGGGTTCACGCTTTATGTGTTTGTTTGTTTAAAATTTTTAGGGTTGATGCATAAACATAAATAATAAATAAATATGAAATTTGAGCTTGACTAATACATATTTATAAACTTTACAGCACAAAAACAAACACAAATCGATTTAATAGTTTTCCAAATATCTCGAGAAAGGGGCAAGGAAAAAATTTGATACTAATCAACATACACACATCAAAATTCTCTCTGAAAAGGAAATATTTTTAAAACATTTTTTTCTTAAAATATTTTTCCCATACAAATTTTTTAATAAAAAAAAATTAGATTTTGAAAATATGCCACCTCAAAAAAAATTGATAAAAATCACAATGGTAACTTTGAGTATTGCGCAATATGTAAGTATAGTATTATGGGGTGCACTCTACAATAATTTGAGTTATGAATTTTTTTTCCATCGAAGTTGAGTAAAATTACAAAATTAAAAATTTTTTAAATTTTTTTTTTAGAATTTTTTCGAGTATGCAGTTTTGTAGCTCATAAAATTTTAATATAATACAGTGCAAGTTTTAACCGATTGCAAAATCGGCGTTATTTTTTTTTTTTTGATTTTCTTTGAAAACGGTTTTGCTCAATTCTTCATAAGAAGCAGCATAAAAAATCAACGCAATTTTGCAGTAGCTTAAAACTTGCACTCAAACACTTGCTACAAAACTGCATACTCAAAACAATTCTAACAAAAAATTTGAAACTTTTAAATTCGTAATGTACTCATTTTATTCAACTTCGGCGTAAAAAAAAAAAATCATAGCTGAAATTATTGTAGAGTGCACCCCATAATACTTTACTTAAATACTGCGCAATAGTCAGAGCTACCATTGTGATTTTTTTTAATTTTTTTTGAGATGGCATATTTTTAAAATTATTTTTTTTTTATCAAAAAATTTTTATGTGAAAAATTTGTCAGAAAAAAAATAAATTTTTTAAATATTTCTTTTCATAGAGAATTTTGACGTGTGTAAATATGCGTGATTTTTTCAAATTTTTTCCTTGCCCCGTTCTCGAGATATTTGGAAAACTACTAAATCGATTTGTTTTTGTTTTTGTGCTGTAAAGTTGTTAAAAATGTATTAATCAAGCTCAAATTTCAAATTTATCTATTATTTATGTTTATGCATCAACCCTAAGAATTTGAAACATATCCGTTTTGGTATGGAACGCCCCATATACATACACATATGTATGTATGTACATATACATATGTAGAATGCATATAAAAACACTCAAATTTAATAACTCAATTCCTGTGCAATGCCCTAAATGCGCGTGCTTGTGTGGTGTTCTGCAGCAGGAATTCATGAAGTGAATTGCAAATGAAATAAATACAATAACTGAAGAATATCAAAACAATAGCGAATATTCAATATATTGCATATTTATATAGAGTAATGTGTGTGCCAGTGCATATGCATACATACATATGTACTTATGCTTCCATGCAAATATGTGTGTAAATGTAGGAGGATACATTGAGAGCAAAAATATTTTCATTTGAGTGTGAACGGAAATTTGGATGATTCACCAATTTGAAAAAAGAGACATGCATACGTACGTACAATTATATCAAGAGATACGTTTGTACAAGTGTATAGTACATACATAAGGGTGGTCGACAAATGCATGAGGGGAAATATGTTGAAAATGTTAAGCTCTCACCGCCTAGGATTTTTCTAAATGGGGCGGTAAATACCCGTATTTTTTGTTAAAAAAAAAATTTAATATATTTAGAAGTTTTCCAAGTAAACGCTTCTTCATAGAAATAGTATACAATTCTTGAAAATCTATATTTTTCGTTGAGAGAACTTTGTTTCTCCTAAGGAGTCTGCCAGTTGCGATTCCCATTAGTTTATTTAATCATTTTTTATTATCAACTATTTTTAATAGGTCCCCAAAAATCCCAAAAATTAAATGGGGGCACCCAATAAAAATCGGTAGTATTAAAAAATGATAAAATAAACAACTGGTTATTAATATTGGAAGTGCTCTGAAGAGAAACAGAGTTTTACGATTAAAAAATATTGATTTTCTAAAATTCGATACCATTTACAAGAAAGCTTCACGGGCTTTGCGGCAGCTCTAAATATATTTTTTAAACAAAAAAATACGGGTATTTTTTATTCCATTTAGAAAAATCCTAGGGGGCGAGAGCTTAACATTTTAAACTTTTTTTGGACCATCCTAATATACACATATACATAGATACATATACACACATATAAATCGTGAAAACAATAGATACATCGCTGCAATATTTGAGGGAATTCGTTTTCTCTAAAAAAAAGAAAAAAAGAAAGAAAAACTTGCGCCAGGTGTGTCTGAAAAGTTATTCGGTTATAGGTGCCATTGAGCCGCAGTTTTTTTTTTTTGTTCTTTTGCACTTTTTTATACATTTTATATATTTTGTTTCAAGGTTTATTTCAGCTGTCATAGGTATAAACACACACACATAGTATATACATATGTACATCCAAAACTCAGGTAAATTTGCTAAACTCTCTACTATGTACAACCGACTTTGTTTGCTTTTCATTTTACAATATTTTATTAAAACACAAAAAAACGGTCACGTTTCTACTATTTTGTCACACAGTTTGCAAATACATTGTACCACCTGCGAATTTGCGACAAAGTGATCAAAAGGCGTGTATGCGTATGCGTACACTGACACACACACATATGCATAGATATGTACATATGCACGAACGCGTGCAAATGTACTGTTATCGATATTAACTTTCAATGCTATTCCGGCATGTACGCGAAGTGCAAAGCGAAGGATACAATACAGCGTTAACAGTTGGTGGCATAAACGTTCTAACGGTGCTAACGAGTATTAAGTGAATGTGTCACATTGTTACAATTGCAATGCCAGTGGTGTTTGTTGTTGCGTTTTGATATGTTTTTGTTAGGAAGTAAATATGTATGCATGTGTGTCCGCATTTGTTTGCCGGATGGTAAAATTTATATTTGATATGACAGCTTGGTGATGTTTGCAATATTTGCACAATTTTCGAGGAGAACACAGAAAAATCAAAAAAATAGAAATAAAAATAAAACATAAAACAAAAATGATAAAACGGTAGAAAAATAACGGAACTTCATGTGTTGCCTTGTGTCAGTCGATTTCGACACTTTACACATATTAAAAATCTATCAAAAACAAATTAGTTGAATATACACAGGCAGCACAATATACTCGTAAATTTATGTATGTATCGATGTATAAACAAAGCAAATATGCCCACGAAGAAAATTTACAACTACATATGTAGGTACTAGACTGCAAATTAGTTTTGAAGTTGGTTAAGCTTATTTGGGTTAAAAACAACAAATAAAAAAAAATATATTAAAAAATAAGTAAAGCTAAAAAATAAGTTCAAAAAAGAATAAGCTTTTGTCCAGCAATGGGGATCAAGGAATGTATTATATACTATATTTATATTTATTACTACATTATTATTTCCGTGTTAGTATATTATCTGTCATAAGTATCTTTAACGGTATTGCAATCGTGATCGGCATTGTTATCGTTGTCGATACTGTAGCAGTTATCGAGATTGTATCGTTATCAACATTTCTATCGTTATCGACTTTTTAATCATTGCCGACATTGTTATCGAATAAACTTGCCAAAATTTGTTTGCTCATTTTTATCATTTCTATGAATGTATTATAAATATCGTTAACGGCTTGTTATCGTTGGTATCGGTATTTTAGCGTTATCCTTATAGCTACTATTGTCTTCATCAATATCAGTATTGTTATCGTTATCGCATTTGTTATCGATTTTCTTTGTCATTTTCTTTATCATTAACATTAGCTGTTACAAAAAGTGCAACAGTCAATTTTACACAGAGAAACTCAGCGAAACAAGAACAAAACAATTTATTTGTGCATAAGCATGAATAGGTATAGAAAATTTCCTTTTAAAAAGATGTCCTTAGATATCCTGGAAAATTTAATTTAAAATTTAAATTTTATCTTTAAAAATTATATGTTAAAGACCAATAAACAGACGACCACATCCTCGAGTTTCGTCCTTCTCACTTTGTTAACTTAAAAAATTTAATTAAGTAAGAAGGCATTTTCGAGACCTATTTGTCCCTGTGAACCAAACAACTTTTTCTTTTTTAATTCCACAGAACTTCTACTTTTATTTGGTACCCACATAGTTATTCTACTTTGCACTAAATTTTTAAAGTGATTTTTTTAGTTAATGATACCTTTAAAATTTCAAAGTCCTGCTAAAAAATCCTGACGTTAGAGAGAAAAGTTAAACATTAATTCTTTGCTATATTTGGCTCATAGTTTCGTTAGTATAAAAAGCTATATGCAGTCAGAATATTTCGTGAGAATCTTGCTCGTCTTCTTCTTCTTCTTATTTGGCACTAAAACCGATTTCGTTTTGGGCCGAACCAAACAAAAAAAACTCGAAAATTAGCTATCCTCTCTTTTGCGAAGTTGTTCCAGTTGTTTGCACCAATTCGTATAGCAACAAATATCAGTTTTTTGAATTTTCTTGCTAAGCTCAACGCGAATTCGTAGTCAGTTTTATGTTACGAAAAGTTTTCAAGCAGCCTAAGGGCGCTGGCTTAAGCCCGATAGCCTAACCTTATCCCACAGACGCTTAAACAAATCATTTCGAAAATTTGCTTATTTATCGTTTACCGAAATTTTGAGTTTATGTACATAATTGCTTTTACTTGGTAATCATATCAGTTTATTAAGAAAATATTCAATACAAAAAGGTGAAGATCCAACATACATAGTTCTAAATGACCTAAAACCTTTTTAAATCTGTTCAGCAACGACGAGGTTGAGAAAGGTTTCAGCTTAAGTAACAGTGCCAGTGTAAATTCGAGTGCTTAAATGTTTCTATAGGGTCTGTTTATTGAAATTTGGAGAAGACTTACAGACATAAAAAAATAGAAACATATACCTAAGTAAATACATATGTGTCAGCGCTGACTGACATTGGCGTTCATTTGCTCCTTTGTCAACGAGCGGAAAAAATATAATTGACAGTTTTTTGGTTCGGCGAAGTGACTGCATGAAAAAGGGGGAACTTGGCAATGGTGCATAGATTTAACAGAACATAAAATAAACCATTTTTTGACACACTTCTTTTTTGATTGTTTTTTAAGAGCAATATTTTTGAAATTTTTGTTTATATGTCTATTTGAACGTCTTGACATACGTTATGGGTGTATTAAATGTTAGAAACCCCTTTAACTTAAGTTAAAAACCATGCGTTGGTTATGCTTAAATCGGTTCCAAAACTTCTTATAAATGCCGGATTTGAAAACTACCTGAGATTTGAGTTGAAAAGATAGAAATGATTAACAAAAAATAAAAATACAACTAAAAGGGGATTTTTAACTAAAATTTTTTAACTCATTCTGTAGTCCAAATGCCGGAATTTGAAAATTTTGCTTTTCAAATCAAGTAAAATCAGTAAATATGAAAATCATATAACAGAATTCACATAGCAACAACACTATGTGTAGTGCCCTAATAACAAGTGTAAGGTACTACATGGCGTATACGCAACCTAATTGGAGATTGTAGTGATAACACCGTGCGACAGTCAATTTTACACAAAAATCAATATATATGTTCCCGACACCAAGCGCCAAATATAATGGAACAGCTTTTTTAGTTTTTCTCTCTGACGCCAGGATTTTTTTTTTAAGGAGTTTGAAATTTGAGAAATATGATTAATTTAAAAAACTATTTACAAAATTTAGTGTAATGTAGAAAAACAGTATTGGTATCAAATTGAAGAGAGAATTCTGTGTAATTTAAGCAGACTAAATATTTTGGTGCATAAAGACGAGTAGGCATTAAAAAGGTATTTTTAAAATTGTACCTATCCTTGAATATCCTTGACATTTTGCAATACTTATTTTTAAAGTAACTATATATTAAGGACTAATATACAATCGGCCATATCCTCGAATGTCGTCGTTATATCTTTGTAAGCCAGCCAATAAATTTATGGAGTAGGCAATCACTGTGATGGGATAAGTAAAATTTTTTTCATGCGTGGCATGGTATTTGATGCATACGAGGCATTTGTCACCAAGCGACAATGTGTACTAGAGATGGGCGCGGAATATCGGGACCAGCGGAACCGAAGGTACTGATTTCAAAATGGCCGATAAGATACCAAAAATCATTTTCCAAAGGAATATTGTCGGACAATGCTATTTTAGAAATCACAAGCCACATTATTTCAGTTAAGAGGGGAAATTCGTTTTTTTTTTAGAGAGAGAGGGAGAGCTAAACTCTAAAAATAACACATTTTGAAAGGAAGTATAAAAAATTTTTTTTTTTCAACCAACAAACACCTAATTTTTCACCGTAAATTTAATACTTCAACATCTTGACCAACAAAGTATTAAATATCTTTTAACAACGCATACTTCATTGTTCTCCATGGACACTTCAAATTGTTTTTGTAGTCGCAACATTATATTACACATTATTGCGCTTGTTTTTGTGGTTTTTCACATTATTATTATTCACTATTCGCAATTGTGATTTTTTCCCACCCACATTTTACAAACATATGCACATTTGGTTGACATTTTTGCGGTTACATATGACACGTTCACTCATGCGTTTGTCAAGTGAGTAAACTATTTATCTGCATGTGTGCATGTGCGCATGAGTGCATTGGTTTAATGTTAGCACCCCGTGGTTTTTGCAATTTTAGTGTTAATTGACACCACAAACGCGCATGAAAATTTCATTAAAACTTAATGCACGCAATTAAGCACAGAATTGTCGCGCGCACGAGCATATGCAAAAATACAATAAAAAAAATAAAAATAAAATAGAACACCCACACAGCTTTAAATTTGCGACATTTTGCAATTTTGATACTGTTGGTGTCATTTGCAGGCTGTTGACATCGACACACATACATGTGTATGTATGTTCATATGTATATATGTATGGATGTGTGTTTATGTAGAAAAATATATGCCAACAGCTGTGATTTATTACTTACACAAGCACTTAAATTCAAGAGATAAATGCTTGAAAATAAAATCGAATAATTTTCAAATTAGTGTCATGCGTATCTGAAATGTGAAATGTGCGTGGCAATTGAAGCGTGATTGAATGCGTTAATTGTTGCTGTGCCGGTTAAAGTGGCAGATTGATTGAGCAAAACGAGGTGTGAGTGTTGTAGTTGTGGGTCATTTATTTAAACTAAATTTATTATACGAGTAGTTACAAGAGGAAAATTTTACGCATAATTATAGCTGCCACTTGAAGCCAAAATAGTTTGTGTTAATGGCAAGTACAAAACTAAAAAAAAAAAAAAAAAGTCTCAGTTCGGGCGGAGCCGAACATTAAATAATTATTAAATATATGTTTCTCACCTTTCCGAAAGCTACCGCTACATGGTAATCCCGGGTGTATCAATTTTGAGTAAATTAACGTCTTTAAATTTCGAATTATTGAAGTTTCAAGCATTTCTGAAATTTACCATTATATGAAAAGCGGCCGTAATTTTTATCCCATTTCAATAATTTTCAGCGTTTTGCTTCTATGTGGCAAGCGCAATAACCATACCGAGTTTGGTACAAATTGGTAGAACGATTACCGAGATACATATATGTGATCATAAGTGGGCGGTGCCACGCCCCTTCTCCAAAATTTTATCATAGAGGTATTTTTTAGTAAAAAATTGTTGCAAGCATCAATTTTGAATAAATTTGCTTTAATATTTACTGATTTATCGAAGATTTCGTATTTCTCTAAATTACCGTTATATGGGATGTGGGCGTGGTTATTGTCCGATTTTAAAAATTTTCCGACGTTTCGTATGTTATACCAAGGCCAACAACTGTGCCAAGTTTGGAAGAAATTGGTGCAGCGGTTACCAAGATATACACATGTAACCATAAGTGGGCGTGGCCACGCCGATTTTCCAAAAATTTATAGTATTCTTATTTTTCGTCTCAAAATTATTGTAAATATCAATTTTATTTTAATAATCTTCCGTAGTTACTAAACTATCGCAGTTTTCGTATTTCTGAAAATTACCGTTATATGGGAGGTAGGCGTGGTTATTGTCCGATTTTACCAATTTTCAATACCGTCCGTCCTACGCCCGAAAGAAGTGCACGTACCGAGCTTCGTTAAGATATCTCAATTTTTGCTCGAGTTATCGTGTGCACAGACCAGAGGTCGAAAATATCCTTATCCACTTTGAAAGTGTCCCAAAATAAACGTCACTATTTAAGAGAAAAAATAACCCACAAAACAGAACAGGTGGTTTATTTTTTTGTAAATATGTACTCCTTCCAGTGGGAAAGGGTTATTTGCATATCCTTTTCCGTTGCTGTTGGACACGGACAATTATCGCTGGAAGAGGAGAAATAAGTGTTAGAGCGCGGTTACCCACGAACGTGTACGCAGGATACCGTAGAAGTGCGTAGAAACGTATCAAATTTGCTGTTGATAGTGAGAGAGAGAGATATAAGCAACGTCAACGTCACAGTATTGCGGTGGCAGGGTTGCGTGATTGATTTAAAATCCGCTATCAATTAAGAAATATATTTGATTTGAGATTTGGTTTGTTGACCAAATAAAAAATAAAATTTATTTGTGATTTGATCTGTCAACCAAATAAGAAATACAAATTTTTGATTTGATTTGTAGAGCGAAACAATTTGATTTATAGTTTTTCAACTAAGTAATACTTTTGTTATGCAATGCAAATAAGATATTCAAGTATCTTCCAACTTCCAGTTCTTCGGGATTTTTGGAGATAATTCGGGACTTTCGAGACTTCTTCGGGATTTCGGAATCTTCGGAACTACTTCGGAATTTTCCGACTATTTCGGGAGTTTCGAGACTAGTTTGGGATTTTCGGGATCCTTGGGACTAATTCGGAATTTTCAAGACATTTTCGATTTTATTTTCGGTATATCATATTATGAATGTGCACAATCTCTTCTTTGTCATAAATGTTCGCACATGTATGTGTACGTACATATATGTCGTGTAAAGAAATGCCTAACGCTTTGCTTCCACTTATGTACGCCCACTTATATTTTTCAGTCTTACAATAACCCACAAATTAAGACACTTAAAAACAAAAGTCCCTGCCAAAGTGTCATTGCCTAAGGGAAATTTTAGAAGTTGATAAATAACCCACAACGGAAAACACAAACAGATCGCGCAGAGTGATATGCCACGGTGAGAAACACTCCTTGCTTGAGAGATGAGTGTTTGGGTCAGTGGTAAACACCATACAAGACACTTGGTGATGGTTATTTTCGATCTCTGGCACAGACGGACAGACAGTAACCGCTTAATCGATTTCTCTTTTCATTCTACATTTGTCTATATCTATCTCGATTCGTTTTGCCTGTTACAAACAACCGTTATGAGAACAAAGTTATAACACCCTTGTGCACAAGTGCGCTCGGGTACAAAAACAGTAGTAAGTGCTAGACTGTGGTATGGTGCGTATGAGTAATATTTAACGCATTAGTTTTTCGCAAATAAAAAGGAATTTTACTTTAGTTCTTTCAGTACAAAGAATAAACCATTAAGGCTAAAAATCTGAAAATTTCTTTACCAGATAATTTTGGGTCGCTGATTTCAAATATGCAAGTATTCTAGTTCCATCTCGAACAGGTGTAAGTAGACATAATCGTAGATAAGACGCTCAAATCGTACTACGCGTCTAATGGATCGGCAAGTGATGTTTATGAGAAGCTTTTTCGAGAAAAAATACACCCGAAACTTTTCTATTGCCTGCCAAGGGACGCGACATCGAACTAATGTATGTCCATCTATGTCTGACATAAACCGCAATTTGCTCATCAAAAAGCAAAATCAGCAATTACGGCACTTCACTCCGTCGTAGGTGTAATAGGAAAGTCATTTGTATCAAAGGGTATTGCCCTCTACTCATTGGAGGTGGAAATCCGAAATACTCAAATGGATCGGCAATATGCTAACCCCGAGGAGAGTCAAGGCGAACCTAAATAGGACCGAAACAACCCAGCATCACTGCAGTAAAATTCTGTCCAAAGAACGGAGTGCTATCTCCACTGTTGTGGTCTATGCGGGCTTATGAACTAGTTCAAGTCCTTAATGCGACAGGATATCAAACCACAGACTATGTTGATGACATATCCATTATTATCAAGGGCGACCATGAATGGACCATTGGAAACTTGATGCAGGATACCCTGAATAAAACTTGCAGTTGATGTAGGAAAGAGGGGTTGTCCATAAATCGCAATAAAACTATAATTAGACCTTTCACTAGAAAAAGGAAGCTATACTTTCCAGATATAAGCATAAATGGGACTGTGATTCCCCCAAAGAAAAAGGTTAAATATCAAGGCATAACCCTGGATAGAAACCTCAATTGGAAATCAGATCTTAACGCAATTATCAAAAAAGCACTGAAATCGTGGTTTACTTTTAAGCAACTCGTGGAAAAAACATGGTGGTTGAAACCAAGAATGACCTTCTGGGTTTGTACTAAGATGGTCAAACCCTTAGTAAAATGTATGGATCGCTCGTATGGTATAAAAAGAACATTCAAACTTACATGCCTAACTGTAACAGGGGCAATGAAGAAAACAGCCCTACTCAATCATACATACCTTCATGTGGCAATGGAAGAGGAAGCAGCAACGCAAACACTCATGCTACATAGGAAAAATAAATTCAAACAAGGCAACCTTGTCGGATACCTTGAAATCTTGAAGGGAAAGAAGGCCATCATAGCCAAAATACTGTTATCAGACCAAATTGATTTCATTTCCCACTCGTGAAGATTGGGGCAAAAACCCCACGTGGCTGCACGATGATTCACAAAAATGGTATTCCGCTGGTTCAAAAACACTTTCCAGTTTAGATAGCGGACTCGGAATAAATACAAGCTACATAAAACTCCGAGTGAGGTCCAAAGAACAGCGTTTCTATGCATCACGGGTGCTTTAGGGACCCCCCAAACAAAGCGCTAGAAGTGCTGACCAATTTTACGACGGTAAATCTAGTGCGATATGCTCTTTAAAAGAAACATCCCGTCAAGAAGAGAGTGGCAAACACCAAGACCGTGGGGAAGGGGGGAAATAAATTCTTACACGGATCGGTCCAACCATGAAAACAGGGTTGGCTTCGGAGTTTTTTAAATAATTAGGACTAAAACTATGCGTCCTAATTCCGGACCGCTGCAGCGTTTATCAGGCAGAAATTCTAGCAATAAAAGAGGTGGCTGTGCACGTTAATACACATGCCGTAACAAAGACTACGACTAACACCTTCTCGGATAGCCAGGTGGCCACTAAATCTATGAACGCGGTAATGCTAAGATCAAAGGTTGCGCAGGAATGCCTCGCAGCTCTAAATGATATTAGCACCGTCTTCAAAGTCAGTCTAATATGGGTACCGCAACATAGAGAAACAGAGGCCAGATACCCATGGCAACCTGTAAGTTAATGATTCGAATAGGTTATGGTTAGATGAGGGCACTTCAACAACACCTTGGTTACTATGGCCGCAGATTAATAGGAAAAGATCCCGAAGAACTGCTCAGCCTCTGAATAGAAGGAATTTCTATGGTCATGGCTTGTGTAACCGGTCATTGGCTATTTAGTGGGCACGTTTCGAGACTAGTAATATTCTACCATGAATATTTAAGAAATTTCAGAGATGCAGAAGAAGAAACAGTAGAGCATTCCTTCTGTAGCTGCGCAGCTTAAGCTAAGAGCAGAGCGGACTTTATAGGTAGGCACTTTTTCAGCTCTATTGCTGAACTATCCGGTGTAGGAATGAAACCAATCCACCAACCATAATAGCTTCAAAATGGTTCTATGCAAAATAGTCACTGAGGTTCCCGTGTTTCACAGTGGTATCACAATGGCCCGACTGCCACCCAACCTAACCTAACCTGCGGTGTAGGTGCGGGTGTTGTGGGATCTCGATTCCGCACACACTTTCCCTTAACTAAAGCCGCATCAATATTCCAGGTGGATCTGGCTACCATACTTGAGTCCGCGAACGCCTTTTTAAACAGATCTAGCCACTCAGAATAGGGCCTCCTTAATATGAGGAAGGATATGATGGTAATGATGAGATGGACTTTCCAGCTTAAAAAAGGGGCAGACACACCATTTATTCGACCCAGCCCATTTCAAGGCAATCAGTCGATGAGATGAATTTATGAGATCTTCTTCTTACACAAGCTTTACTGTTGTCTGCGCTCCCCACACTTCACACCTGAAAATCTACAAAGCTGAAGCTGTTAAGCCATCAAACAAAACGCGAAATAACATTGCTGCATCAACAACGAAATAACCAAGTAACTGACGAGATAACCAGCCAGCAATGCAAATTTTGTTGTTTATTGACTTCAAAGTTCTGTTGCACACAGCGAAACTGCCGTGAATGCCATTTACGCATCCTTCCGTCGTCGTACGTTGGCAAGCAAACAACTCATGTACAGTCGATCATCGCATTGAGTCTTGGCCATTTGGCTAGCCTGCTGACTCGACCTGCGCTGGCCTGACCAGACGCCAGTGAACCACAGCGTCGAAAGAGGAATTAATTTTCAATTTTTGCGCGAAAAGCCGTCGCTACTTCCGTGGCAGTCACGCGGGAAATAAAATTCTTCTGGCTCTGACTTTTGTTGTCCCTTTTAATAGCTTCTGCTTTAGCTTTCGTTGCTGTTGCTGTATCCGCTTTTATTACCTTAGCCCCGGCGGGTGGCGACGGATGCTGTTTTACAGCGCTTGTAAATGTCTGTGCATTGCTGCAGCAAATTGGCATCTCAAACCGGGCGATGTGGCCGCAAAGCGGCAGGATGATGATGACGTTGACGGTGATGGTGTTCGCTTGTCGGTTGTTGCCTTGTTGTTAGCAGTTGAAGCTGCTGGCTGAGGTGCTGCAGTGTAGAGCTCTTGAAATTGATTGCAATTTTGTGAGTACTGTTTGAAGTGTTTCGCGTATGCGCGTGGCTGTGTGTGTATGTGTGTGTTGACGTGTGGATATGCGCGAAATTGAGGTTAAGTGCTGCATGATGCCACATAACACTGCAAGCGCGTAGAAAGCAGGAATGCCGTAATGGTGTTTGGACTGTCAACACACATATACAATTATGCGCAGATGCAATGTGCGAAAAAAAATATATGAGAATGGCAAAAGTATGATACAA
The DNA here is from genome assembly GCF_013731165.1 of Rhagoletis pomonella. Taxonomy (NCBI): domain Eukaryota; kingdom Metazoa; phylum Arthropoda; class Insecta; order Diptera; family Tephritidae; genus Rhagoletis; species Rhagoletis pomonella. The sequence goes on along the minus strand of NW_023458559.1, from coordinate 40,811,622 downwards.
ACACAGACAAACAGGCAAACAAACTCCCTGTGCCTTGGATGAGAGCGCTCAAACAGAGATTAAAAGCAAAGTTACTCTTCGATCGGATATGCGGTGCTACGAGCTTACTTTTTCGCAGTTTAAAATAAATTGATGCACTGAAAGAATTTTAAAAGCCAAGTACACATTTTTACACCACTTAAAACAAACAACTTCCTTAGAACCGATTCACCATAGCTCTTTCATTCTCTTGACGATCAAGGAAATATTAAGTCAAATAATTATACTTAACTAAATAAAATGTAATCCTCCAGACAGTTAAACCACCAAGCAATACATCATTTAACAGCAGGGGTACTTGTACCTTGCATGTGTTGTGAATGTCATCAGACCTGCACCAGTCATTCGATTTTCAAAATTAAGATGTCAAATTAAAGGGCTTGGTCTGAAGATAGTTTTACTTTTTCGAAAAAAGTTGCCACCTGTTAAAAAAGTCAGTTCAAATTATTAAATAATCCATGCTATTAAATCCGCACTGGTCGTTTGCTGTCAAAATTGAGATTTCAAATTAAAGTGCTTAGCCTGTAGATGTGCCCTATCTCAGCATATTTTCAATACATTTTCAGCTGAGATAGGGGGTTTTTGAACCGAGTTCTCAGATAGGGCGTTCTTCAACCAAATGCTGAGACAGGGTGTTTTTCAAAAAAAAGTCTGAAATAGGGCGTTCTTCAATCAAATTATGAAATAGAGCGCTCTTGAAAAGTTTTCTGACATAGAGAGTTTTCGAAACGGCTGGCGAGATATTTAGGTCGATATCCTACTCAGGTATTGATATATGATGGAAAAAAGGCGCAGGGCGTAAAGGTGATCTGATAGGCCCAAAACTTTAACTCTAACTTGCGTGTAGCATGAATAATATATGTACCGATTTTGAAAACGGTAACTTTCCTTTTAGAATTTTATGCCCAAAAAACTCCAGCCGAGCAGTGTGGGGAAACTGTTGGCTAACTGTGAACAAAATTGAGCAGTGGATTCGCTATAAAGGGTGCACTTTGTGATGGATGTGTAAAGGTTATTTATAGTTGCGGTTACTTGCACCACTGAATTTATTAGTGGTTCATTTTTCTATGAGATGACCGCAAGTGGTCACCGAAGAAAATTTTCATCATTGAACTCAGGAGCCCCATAGACGTTCTCTATGTGAAGGCAACTCAAAGTGGGTCTCACTTCCACATCACAGTCGTTTTTGAGCCGTTCGTAAAAACTGAAATTCCAATACATTTAGCAAAAGAAAATATCCTTCCAATTCTTCCTCCATGTAAATTTGAGACGAAGTTTTTATCAAGCAATATTATACGGAAAATAATTTGATTTTTGAAGATGGCATTCCTTGCGGTGCCAGTTAGTTTTCAGTATTTTTTGGGTCTTAACTTAACTGCGAAATATTTGTTTTTCAACATGCGAGTGTTTTATCTTTGGATGCGCTGTGGCAGCTATTTTACGTAAAATTTGTCTCTGTTCTGGCCTCTATTATTATTATAAAACGCTTTATATTACTTCCAGTATTTCTGGCTTGAAAACTTTTCATTAAAAATGCATTTCGGCTCTTTTCAGCAGTGTATTTCTTTACCAATTAAAGCCCCCAATTGTTGCGTTTTTCACGACTTCGCTTCCGACTCAACTTCCAATGAATACTTTTCCAACAAAATTCTTCAACACCCATCCAATGAGTCTGTCACCACTCAGCATTCACCGAACCGAGCATTCATTAGGCCTTTTTGGACCCAAGCAGCAAAAAAGAACAGAAACAACAAACAACAACCAAACTGAAAATGAAATTAAAAAGTGTGAACTGAGGACAGGCATCTGTGCTGACGCCGAGCGAATAACACCGCCAAATATCTGTTTGGAACGGAAAATAAGTGCACCAATTTGTAACGCACAGGTAGTCGTCTTCCAGATAGACATTGCTGAGTATCCCAAACTGCATGGGTGGTGGTCGAAGCGGCCGGAAATCCAATGAGGCCGCCGCTAGGACGGAGGTAAGCATTCAACTGCAACTGAAATTCAAATTACAACTGCAGACAAGAACGGGTAGGGGGTAGTAGCAATACTTGTATAGCAGGTATGAGGAAATGCCACAGCAGCAATGCCAATAACAACAATGCGAACGAGTGCTTTAACTCAGATTCCAAGCAATTGCAGCAGCAGCGGCAACTTCAATTCCGCACAATTCAGTGAACTCAAGCGCGCTCATTTCGGTCTGTAACTCTAGTGAAATCTCATTTCGATGTAGTCCGGCTGACTTTACATTGCAACTCGTTGTTGCTGCTGTTGTTGTAGTAACTTTCGGAGTTGTTTGTTTAAGCCCTTTTTTGCTATTTTCACTGATTCGCCTGCATTTCGCCGAAATCCAATTAAATGTTTGTGGCAAGTGGAAATTTATTAGTGGCTTTATGGCCGCGCCACCGCCATTTCCGCCGGCGTGCAGTCGTAACTCTCAGCCTTTAAGCTGCTATTGAGCTACACGTTTGTAGATGCGTGACCAAGCCATGTATGAGCTCAAATGACTAGCGATCATCGAAGACGCTTGCGAGGTAGAAAAGGAAAGCGAAGGGGAGGGGTGGGGTGGGGAAGGTAAGAAGTATGAAGCCTGTGCCGATAAGATGGCGACGTTGCAACTTTTGCACGAAAAATTATTTTGCGGTTGCTGCGCTGTTTTGTCTCTCCCCAAGGTAAACGGCAAACGGAAGGGGAAGGCGAGAAGAGGAAACGGATAATGAAGCGGCAGTGATATGCGACACGAATTCGGTAGTGTGCGACGGTGTGACGGTGTGTAAACGCATCTTCGCACCGGCGTACGAACTCTATAAATTAGCAAAAGACAGCAACGTTGTGGCAGGAAAGAGGCCAGGCTGCATTGGTGGCAAGGCAAGTAGCGACTACGGCCAGAGACTGAGAGAGGGCATCATGGGAAGCACTTCGTATAGTTTAATGGAATTTATGAATTGCCTGCTAGCAGCTTCCGCGCCATTGAACTGTTGCAAGCAAGCTCCCCGCTTGCTCTACTCTGCCTACCCGTAGCCCTTTTCTTAACGGAGCCTATGTACCTGTGCCCATTTAACTGTTTCTTCCAACAAAGGCTGCAATACGTACGCTTTTCGTGCAACAATCGCTGCGCTGCAGCAGCAGCTGTAGGCAATTAATTGTTTTACGTCGCCAATGCTATTGTTGTTGTTGTTGCATGCCATTGCAGGCGAGCGCTATTGCTGCCTGACGCATTTAGCTGCTTGCAATGCTCTACTATTGTTTTTAGCTATTTTGTTGTTGTTACTAGTGCTCCGCTGCTGCCACTTCTTCTTCCTCTACTCTACTCCTCCACCTCCCAGAGTTACAGTTATTCATTATTATTTCTATTGTTTGCTGCCAACTTGGCAATTACTAACCGTTCTTGTTGTTGCCATTGCACTTCACTACCTCCATTGACTTGTTGATTTTCTACTGCTACTACTCATTCTCGGAATTTACGATTTGGCCGCTTTTTGCTTTATGACTTTCAAGTGTTTTAAGTGTTTTCGAGTTTACCCAAAAGTTTACGGCTTATATTTGGCTGCTCATCTGGTGAATTGTTCATTGCCTGCTTTTCGCTGAGTTTATTATTATAAATAGTTGGCGGTGGTTTAAATTGAATTTGAAATTTATGGGCTTGAGCTGCAACTCCAAATACTTTTTTTTTTTGTTTTAGTTATGAAGACTGTAATTTGGCACAGAGTTCCTTGGTGTCACTTTATAAATAATAAAAACAATTGCAGACGAATATTTTTGCAAAGACTCTGGAAAGGGCTTTTTCAATGACGACCACGGGCAACGTAAAAAAAACCAAGGATTCTAAGGTAAGATCCTGGAATATTCTTTGGTGTGATAAGGAATGTCTCTTTTCGGGTGTCTGATGTTCTAAAAGAGAGGAACTGGGCATAGATGCAAGGCAAGAGGATATCAGGCGGACAGGATTTTTTCATGGTAGTAATGCACTCGAAAGTTTGTCGTAACGTGGTGAGAAACGCCTAATTGGTAAATTTAGGTTAGGTTAAAGTGACTACTTGTGGTAATTCCTGACCAATTAGGCCCTTAATCTGACTCGTTCTAATACAACACAGGATCTTTACACCTCATTTCCTCCTTTTTATAGTTAACTAACATCTGTAATTGGCGAATTCAAGTAATCGTTGTGTATTTAGTCCCGCTACATCTATCGCTCAGGTCTCAAAAGGTAACATTACCTATGAGCTTGAGTCTTCTGCCTCAAAATGAGTGAGTCTTTGCTTGTCGCCCCTATAATGATGTGACCTATCAGCAAACCCATGGCCAAAGAAGTCTCTCCCCTGCACATCACAATGAGGTCCCGCGATCTTTTCAAGTCCCATTCTAACCTCATGGGTTTTGCAGGTGTTTAGATGTTTGCATCTAGCACCGGATCCCAAGTAGAAGAACGCTTGTATATTGTGCTTGCAGTGGGGAGAATTTCCTAGCAAGCTAGTTTGCCAAATCATTGGCTGGTCGGTCCCTATGTTTCGCCGCGAATACCGGGTGTATCATCATGCTAAGTGATCTCCGGCAACTTACTAAGATTTTAGAACTATTTTCTTCAGCTAATATAAAAGTCAGTAAGTCTCAGAATATCATTTCTCCCTGCTAAGGACTTCTACTTTATATCTTTCGTCGAAGTTTATGGTTGGCTGTCAGTAGTCTTTTTTCGGAAGTCTATCATTTTCAAATTCCTACAGGGGTTTACTTTTCATTCCCATGTATATTTCTATGGACACTAGGTTTACCAGCATGTCCATTCTTTGCAACCTTTGTAGTGTTTTTAGGCAAAACTAAGCTAACAAGCCAGCAACGCTCATAATAGTTGAGGTCTGACCATCACAGCGCACAGGCAGTCCGCTTGGTACAGTGTAGTGTCCCAGTCGCGAGTCGAAGAAACTTCGTATCTAAACACTCTCACTTACGTCGAAGCTTTCGCAACATTTTCATTCAATCATTTTCGCCTATGTACAAAGTATGAGTTTTTGAAGCGCTTTATGAACCATTCACCGCCGCGACGAAAGAACGGACTCTAATTTCTTGGTAAACAATTAGACGATGTTCGATTGGGGAATTTAATTCCAGGAACTAGTAGACTTCGGAATGAATTTTCCGCCTTTTCCACCTCCATGCCACTAAGCAGTTTCTTTATTGTCACGACCCTTACAAGAGAAGACGGGATTCGAACTTTTGGAGTACTCCTACTTACAAATCTGCTCGCACATACTCGCAATAGATCGGCTTTCATTATCCTGCATCACAGAATTTGGACCAAAAGCGTCAGCTGTCTAAATTAAGGTCCATCAGAGGGATGACGTACATCTAACTGCGGCCGCCTGTAAAGGAGTGTCAGTATGTTTTAGAATATTTGTTTGGAAGAGAGGAAAGGGTCGTCTTCACAAAATACCTGCGATAGCTCGGGTTCAGTTATTTGCGATCAAGTCGCCAGAATAGCTTTTTAGACCGCAATTATTAACGCTGCCCCAACACGACAAAAAAAAATCGTATTTAGGGACTTTAACACATACATATATAGGCGAGCAAATATACGACCTTTGGTGGGAAATTGGGCTTCAACTATATGAACTGGTCGTGTTCGGCTCGATAGTCGTTTGCTTTAGGCTTCGCCACCAAAACGACCCGTTAGCCGTTGTCTTATTGTAGCAAGCTCGATGTTGCAGAGTTGCATTCACCTTAGCTGTCGGCTATTACCCACGATCAATATGACCGCATTTTTATCGTAAGTATCTTCACGGGAGATGTAACTGTGTCACATTAAACAAGGACGCCGGCTGAAAGGCACCGCGGCTATCGGACGCAACGTGGACCATGTGGCAGTGCTTCTGCAAGAAAGGTGTAGACTTAATATCCACCATTAGTCAAATTTAGAAACAGAAAAAGGATAGCAAAATACTATTGACTATTTTAAAGCCACTTTAGACCGCACGCATATAAGTATTAATGTATACAGTTTCATCGGAAATGGGATGAAAATCTGGGCATTTTGATAACAAATTAAATTTCAGTATTTGATAAAAACTTAAATTTCAGCCTACAGGCGTCACTAGCTTAGCATATATGAATGTATGAGGAAAGTAGTGCTATTAGAATTCTTCAACCTCCTCTGGAATAATATTTTCTCTTTCTTTTTTTATAGTATATTCACACTTTGAGATAACCCTGGGCATTAAATAAGATAATTTACTCTAAGTGGAAGCATGAAGACTTCCAAACATAACACTTACCCTAATCTGCGTTACCAATTCTGAGCTGCTGAAAAAACAATTTCCAATTTCCAGCAACATTACTTTGCACAAATATTTTTTGGGGGAAAAATAATGTTTTTAAAACATTTTTGCGAGCAGCCCATTTTCAAAGCCATGCAACGAAATTGCACTAATATTTTGATACTGTTGTTAAGAGCTAAAATTCCTATTGCAATTCTTTTGGAATACATGAATTTGCAGCAGCAATAAAAACGTGTACGATTAGTATCGAATGCACAAGAGGGTGGTCCAAAATAAGTAAAGCCGGAATTTTAATGCTCTCAATCACTAAGATTGTTCTATATCGAAAAAATATACCACTATTTTTTTTTTTAATTAAAAAAATATTTAGAGGTCGCTCAAAGCGCTCAAAATTTTTCATGTACTTCATTTGATAAAATACAACTTTTCATAGAAATGGTATGGACTTCTTGGAAATCAATATTTTTCGATAGGAAAACTCTGGTTCTCTTCAGAATACTTCCAATAACAATATCCAATTGTTTACTTAACCATTTTTTAATACTAAAAATTTCTTATTTATCCACCCATTGCATTTTCTGGGGGTTTTGGCGTACCTATAAAATATAGTTACTATGGAAAAATGGTTCGATCTCTCCGATCGAAAAATATTGATTTTCGAGAATTCTATACCATTTCTACGAAATGTGTTTTTTCAATATAAAATACATGGAAAAACCTTGAGCGCTTTGAGCGACCTCTAAATATTTTTTGATTAAAAGAAAATTCCCGACTTAACTTTTCACATTCATTTTCGGACCACCCTAATGCACAAACACCGAAAGCGGCAATGCATTCCTCAATTGCATGCGTTTGCAAAATGAAAATAGCTCGAGGCGAGAATGTCGACAAAAAATACTTTTTATTTGAGCAGGGGAAATATAACTTTACATATTTACATCTACACTTGTGCATACATACATATGTATGTGCGTACTTGAATTCAAATTGAAATGTCTATCGATGCAGTATTTTCGATATGTATGTAGATACACATGTACGCCTTTGTTCACTGTGTATATGTATATGCATGTGTCAACACAATTCACACTATTATGACATCAAGTCAACCGCAATAATCGTAATTCAAAATTCATCATAATACATATTCCAATTGTGAGAAGTGAAAATTGTTTGTTAGTCCATTCGAAGGCCCTTCACTCTACCCCCATCTGCAAAGTGAAATTCATAGAGAAATGCAGTGCAATGCCTTTTGTATGTGAAACTACATATTGAGTGCACATTTATCTGTATACTTTGAAAGATTGACTGTTGACAGGCCAAAAATAATCTCTTTGGAAAGGAGTACATAGTGTGCGTTATGTTACTCATACGCCATGGAGAGATAGCTATTGGAGTTCTGCTACATATGTATGTATCTCATTCTTGTACACATGTACATAAATGCATTTGCAGCATTAGACAAAATTTTGAGGGCATGAAATTCATAGAATTTGCTTTGAGTATCCAAAAAGTGGCTACATTTTTTCTAGCTGCTATTCTTACAGAGAATATAACGAGTATCCATTTAATCTAGAGAAAACGATCATTTTAGTTAATATTATTTTAAAAACATAGGAATGCTTTGCTGATATTTCTTTGAAGATGAAATGCTTTCTTTCTTTAGGTACTCATGAAAAATAAAATTAAATTTATCGATTATTTATTTATTTCCCGTAAACGCTTTGAATCCAGTTTCATTATTTCTGTTGATTGAAAAAAACTTTACTTTTGTTCTAAATTTTCTTGAAGAAATAATTATACAAGCAGAGAGCTGCAAGAAATTAGAAGATTTGTTTTTCACATCTTGTGCGTCATTTTATTTATATGAATTTTTCGTTTTTCTTGGGAGCTGAAAACAGCCAAAAAGTCTAAAAAAGTTCGGAATAAAACACGAAATATTACAATTGATCCAAAAGGTCTCGAAGAACCTCGATAATCCGCGAAAAAATTTCGTGTTTTTCCAAAAAAGGGGAGCAAAAATGTATGAAAATTCGCGAATAAAATCAAAAATTGTTTATAAACTACAAATGAGGAAGTGGATTAATCAATCATTTTAATTGTCAATAGACTTCAAGCTGAAAATTCCCGAAAAAAAATCCGTAAACCTCGGCACAAAAAATTACTATTGGTTCATTAAAACTTTTGAATAGTTCCCAAAAGCCACAAAAATATCTTGACAGATTCGTATATCTCCCGTTCATCACAAAATACAATACAAAAACAAAAATCTTAAAAAATCTAGAATAAACGGCAAAAAATGTGGAAATTCCAATGGAAACGTCCAGCGAAGCTTCACTTTTAATCTTCAGTAGATCAGTGCTTACCAACCAACTCTAAAATTAACGCTGGTTGAAATAAGGTTAGCTCCCTACAAAAATGACCAAAAATACCCATAATTGAATGTGCTAAAGAATTTAAAATTACAAACAAAATTTCTTCAAATGTCTGGTATAGACCTCTAAAGACGAGTAATTAATTGCAGCCACATATGTACATTTATTATAGTAGCACTAGTTTAGTCGGATAATTTTTTTATGTAAATAAAATTTTTCTGCTGAACAGGTTTGTAGAATATTTTGACCCTCTATCTGTCACTGTTAATAGTACAACATGGTACCTTTTTAAAATGAGGGTCTAAAAGACCTGTTATGGTAAAAATTATAGGGTTAAAATGTGCTACAAAAAGAAATGCCTGACATATTTGACTGTAGAAATCAAAGGTCAGAACTTACAATTTAAGTCGTTTTATACATACTAAGTATACTATACTTTAATACATCGTAAATCTCCAGGTTGACATTTTTGGTGGTATTAATGCTGGATCCTAGCCAGGCAATGTCCACCAGGGTTTTAGGAATTGTTTACCGCAACTACCCAAAGATTGGTGGGTATCTACTTCTAGTCACTGTGCTCTGAATTAGATGCGCAGCCACAATAACATAGGCTGCGGTAGATAAATTTCATAGGACGGTTTTGACGGCCAATATTTTTTTAGAAAATTTACACCTTTTCAGGCAGAACGTTATTAAGAGCCCGTTTGATATTAAAGAAATCTCCACCAGGTAGGCCCCCATCGCCCCCCCCCCCCCCCCTTGATCCGCCTCTGGTTAGGATTAATATGTTATCTATTCCAACTGCAATTATCTGCATTTTTTTTTGTAAAAAGTGATTTATTTAACAAACTTATTTTTATTCGAAAATAATGCAAGCAATAGAAATAATAACTATTGAAGGTAATTGACTTTTAAACGACGTGGTAAAGTATAAAAGGGTGAGTTATTATTTTTTACTTCATCTTTTATTATCTGTTTCAGAAAGTAACTCCGAATTTTGCAATTGTGGCAAATTTCAACATTTTTAATTCAGTGCTAGCTGAAATTGCAATTGCAAGTAATCATGAAGTGCATAAGTGTATCGAAAACCTTAAAAATAGATATCCAAACCTTACAGAAGAGTTATTGAGAAAATGTATACTGGGCTAAGTAAATTTGTTTGCCTACCTTTACTAAAAAGTGACATGATGCATAGAGAGTAAAAAAAATAAATTTCTGTTTTTTAACCTTGAAGTCTAAACAGTTTTACCCACCCTGAGGCACCATTTTTATATATATATTCTGCTCTCCCTTTTTGTATAAGTCAGCTTGCACAGGTATGCAGTTTGTATAGTACGAGGACTTTTTTTACCTTTTAATAACGTTTTTAAGTTTTTTGAGGTTAGGCTTGTATGGGAGGTGTGCGTAAAAATAAAACGATTACAGCCTTTTTAGTTTTTAATTTTTTCTAATTTTTTGTATGTTTATTTACTCCATTATTGTGAATATATGGACGAAATTTGGAAGTCCTTCATTCATTGGTGCTTTTTGAATGCCATTTTTAAGGCGTTTTGAGGTTAGGTTTGTATGGCAGGTAGGCTTTAAAATAAACCGATCACAGCCATTTTGCGCTTTTTTCTTGATTTATGTCCTTAGAGGCTACACAGGAAAAATTAAGGCCCTACGCCTACTCCTTCTAATTTGCTCCAATCAATGTATGGGGCTAAACCACTGTGCAGCGTCGTCATCCATGTGTACAACATCTCCAAGCCAGCGCAGTCGAAGAAGCCATGCGAACAGGACCGTAGATCTTCCGTAGAATATTTCTTTCGAAAGCACCCAAAACAAAAGTAGACGATCAATTTTAGAACGGATTTTCATCAAATCTTTTGAAATTACTGAATTACTGAAAAAATTTGCATCGAGGAGAAATTTTAATTTTATATGTGCTTCCGATTAGTCAAAATAGAAAATAATTCTAACAATAACGCATTTAAGCTTTAAGTGTTCATTGCAGCCTTCAATATTATTGCAGAATTCGCTTCGTGAGGCCCCCTTCGCTTTCTTATTCTCGAACTTGTAGACCCGTAAGTCCAATTTTGAATAAAAAACATCGAAACGTGTAGGAAGAAAATGGAATATTGTTTGCTTTTTATTTAACCGACCGAAAAGCTCCTTAAACTACCCCATAGGAAATTGAAAAATTGGCCCTAGAGACATAACAACCAATTTTGAATAGTTGCCAGTCAGACGCTTATCTATTTAGTGCGTCTCGCTTTATTTTAAAAGCCTTATACTTAACGAATCAACACTGCTAGAATAAAATCGAAACTCATTTAAGTTCATGCACAATCCACACTTCGGTTTATTTCCTTCATTATCTAGGCAAATTTGTTAGAAATTCCTTTTCATTTTACTCTAATTGAATCCATCCTTTGTATAATGGCTTCTGGTGGATACGGATGCGCACTTACACTTTAGTTCCCCCACTATTGTGTCAACGCTCACTCAGATGTGATGTGATTCACTAGTATGGGGGTTACAATAATATCAACAAAACCTACATTTACCACGATTATGATGGCGGTGATGGAGATAATGGACAAGAGAAGGCTATAATCGAGGGATAGAAGATAAGCGTATGTATATAGCTGCTTTTTGATGGCTATAATATGGCACCGTTGAATGCACATCAAAATAAACGCAACGCAATCAAACTTCCCCTAAACCCAACACATTTCGCCCCCCTCCCCGCCCCCCCTCCGATGCACGCCACCGAAGAAAGCAACCTGCAACTCATTGTTATTGAACCCCTGAATGATAAAATATTGAAGTTGGCTATGTTGCAAATCCATGAAAGTGAGGGTTGTGCAGGCGGTCGGGGACGATTGTTAAGCATTCATAAAGTAGAAAGCATAAAGCAGCTGGAAAGTATCCACTGATAGATATGAGTTATGGAAATTAATAATGAAAAAGTTCCAGACGAATACGCGTCTGAGCGAATGAGTGAGTGACGGGCTGCGAAGTGGGAAAATAGGAGTGTGTGTGGGCTAGCCGGGAGCGCTACGGTCGAGCTATCGGTTGATTGTTTGCATGAAATTTTCATCTCGCCAGCGGCAATGCAAACGTAAGCGACAGTGTTTGGTAAAGCTAGCTGTGTGTGTGGCGGAGGCAGTGGGGCTGTGGTTGCTGTTGATGTCGATGTTGTTGTTGAAGTTATCGACCTGGACTTCACAATACGGCCAAAAGTTCTGTGCACTCTGCAATGACATGGTTTGGGTAAGCGACCAGACATTGTAATAACAATAACAAACAACAGCAACAACCACAACAACAACAACGCAAGCAATCCATTTAGCAACGCTTCCGGTAGAGCTTTTGTCGGCAATCGTTCCGGCTGCTGTTGCCTCTGCCGCTATAGTTAGACTCGCTGCCTTACTTTCGTATGAATATGTATGTCTTTTTATATGTGGGTCAATCCACGGCACATGACCAGTGGGTGGAACCCACTACATATTTATAATTTGAATAAATGAATTTGGTGGCTTATCATTTAACCAAGTTCTGTCAAAGAAAAAATAATAATTTTTTCGAAAATTATGCAAAATGCACAAATTCCAGGATTTTGCAATTTTAGTTTTTGAATATCTCAAAAACTATTATAATATCAAAAAATGGTTCTGATCACGTTTGAAAGGTGATATTTAGGGATGTAAAAAAATGTATATAAAAATATTCGAAAAATGAAAAAGTTTACAAAATTTTAAAATTAAAAAATCGAAAAAGTCAAAACTTAAGAAAAAATGTTGGCAACATTTTTTTTATAGAATACCTCCAACTGTCCTAAAAGATCTTGCAACATTCACAAAGGTGTTTTTATGAATTTTTGATGTTTGAAAAAAAAAAACAATTTAAGCTAAAATTTAGAGCCCAAATAAAGTTATGTATGTATGTTAAACAATTTGTATTTAATTTAAAATAATTTTTAATTAAAGTGTGCAAAGTTGTTGGCCTGATTTTAAAGGCTGATTTAGGGCTGTGAAGAAAAAATATTTAAAAGCAAGTTTGAAATATAATAAAATACAGAATTTTAAAATTAAAAATTGTAAAAAATTATAAACATCTTTGGCTCAATTTGTTTATACAATATCTCTAATTATTTAAATAAGGTCCCGAAACTTTCAAGAAGGTATTTTTTTATGAATTTTTTACCTTTGAAAAAAAAACAATAACTTAGAAACTCTACAATTTATAGTCTAAATAAAGTTATGTTAAATCATTTTTATTTAATTTACAGTGTGCAATGGTTTTGAGCTCATTCGAAATGTGATATTTAGCGTTGTAAAGAATAAATATTTCAAGGCGAAATTCGAAAATAAAAAACTTACAGAATTTTTAAATTAAAAGATCGTAAAAGAAAAAACTTTTAAACATGTTGTTAAATTTTTTTATAAAACTCCTCTAACTGACCTAAACGTATCCTGAAATTTTCAAGGTTTTTTTTAAATTAGAAATAAAAAAAATTGGAAACTCTAAACTTCAGAGTCTACATACAGTCGTGTTAAAATTTTATTTAGTTTAAATTTATTTTTAATTTAGAGTTTGCAATAAGGGTTTTTCAAAGTTCAAAAATTCATATCCAAAAAAAAATTTAGCATATTTAAAGATCAGAGGTATTGTATAAAAAATTTAGAAAATAATTTATATAAGTTTTTGCTCTTACGATTTCTTAAATTTCAAAACTGTAATTTTTTATTTTAAATTTTTTTTTAAGCGTTGATAGTAGAAGTGGCCTAACCCATACATTTTTTTGTACTTAACTACTTAACAAAGTCGCTTATTCTTTTTATCTAAAAAATTAAAAAATAAAATAAATTAAATTAAATTAAGTTAAGGGACCTTTAGTTTAAAGTTTATTACATTTGACATTATTTTAAGTGGTTAGGTACGAAAAAACATATTTTGGGTTAAGCCACTTTTGCTATCACGGCCTCACATAGTCCCAAATAACACCTTTAAAACGAGAGCAGAACTATAATAGTTTTTGATATGCATACATATTCAAGCTCTGTTATATCAAAATAAGAAAAGTTCTGACCAAAATTCATCCAAATAAAAAATTATCCATTCAACCACTGGTCGATTTGACATGGATTGACCCATATGTATGTAAATATGTGTGTGTGTGTGTGTGTGTGTGTGTGTTTGAGTGCCTGTACCTTTACATTCAGTCAGTTACCCCAAACAGCATGGCATCATAACATATTATCTGCCCACAACAATGCAAAAATCTATACGTGTAATTTTATTACTTTACTGCGCCAGCCGGCCTGCCTAAGCGCACATGCATACATACACAAACATACAAGCATGCTTGCCCACATACATACATACAATACATGCCAAAATACGCATATGTTTGCGCAAGGATATAAAAGTGTCAGGATTACTCATAAAATTGCGATATCCTTTGTCACCTTTGCACGCCGAGTGCCATTTATAACGCTTGTCGCAACTTCACCGCCCCCACCCCATCACATCTCTCACCAGCAAACATTCCGTTGATGCCTGTATGCCGCTGCAGCCGCAACGGCAAAGGGTGGGTGAATTTATGGCTCTTTGGTAAACTGTAAAAGAGTGAAAGCACAAACGATCGAATGGCAGTTAAATCCACTGGACGACGTTCTGCACTTTATTGGTTGGGGGTACGTACTGTGCAAACGAAATGATTGTGTCTGCGGCGCTGCTTTTTTTTTTGTCGACAGCAATGCCAAACTTAAATCGGCTGGCTCCGTAGCGTTCGCCAGCTGTTGTGAGGATGTTAAATGCTTTGCAGATGAGTCGAGCGGCAGGAGTTAAATGGATTTTGCGGTGCCATTAGTATGTAGCTACGCCTCACTTTTACATACATACATATTGAGTCCGTACATGTTGAGTCCACACATACACATAAGCGCCAAGTTTCAGAGATGACAAATATGTTCATTTATGTATGACGTTCCAGCTATCGTTGCGGTCTATATCGACAGATGTATATGTACATATGTATATATGTATATTTAGAAGCCTATATATGTATAACCTATGCATGCTTTTAGTAATCCTATAAACGCACATCTATTCCCTCTAAGTTATAAACGCTCTGTCGACTTTTATTAGCCGTTAGCCTGTGAGTAGGGACTTTCATATTTGTTGGCTCTTTTACTAAAATTCTTGGCAAGCTGGCTGGTCAAGAAATCAAGGTAATTTGCAATTTGTCGCCGCCAAAGTCAGATGAATTTTTATGTGTCCATGTGCGCTGCTGCAAAATGCAAAAGTTTAACTATATATTATTTATTATTACTGTAATCGTTTATTTTTACTGTCACAGATAATTTGTGCTTTATGGGCTACAAAGATAAAGTTATAGGGTTTATTTAACTATATATCTCGAAATGATGGTAAAAAATTTATTCAATGCAACCATACCCACAAGACGGGGTTGTCATTTAAGTACTGAAGCAGGTTTCCGTCCATACAAATGGCAGTTGAAAGACTTAGTAAGTACCTACATATTTTTTTCTAAAAATTAATTTGTGTCTGTATAACCAGTTGATAGCGAATTGTCAACAAACCAAAGTTCTTGTAATTTTGTGCTCCACTGTTTCAGGCTTAGCAAGTGAGTTGTCATAGCAATTAGTGCGAGTTTCAAGAGGTTGAGAATTCGTATTGATTTTTTATACGTTTTTTTTTCTGACGGGGCTAAGCATTTTCTTCCAAATGCAAAACGTGTGCTCGAAATGTTAGCAAAAAAACAATACAAAATAAACGCGAATTCTTAGCCACCTAAACTTGCCCTAAAATTTACCGGGCTACTGCTTACCTAACATTTTTCTAAAAATTGTGAAGAAAAAAAATAATTTTAGTAAAAATTTTTTTTTATAAATTTACATTTTTGTTATGTTTGGCTGTATTATAACACCCTGGGACAAATAAAAAAAATCAAGACACGAAAAAATTTTGGTAAAAATTTTTTTTATAAATTTAAATTTTTGTTGTGTTTGGCTTGCGAAAAATAAAAAAAATCAAGACACGAATAAATCAATTTACTCACGAAACTAGGAGCCTAACGTAGTAAAACTGCGTTTTTAGTTTTTCCACAGGATTTTTCAAAAGGACTTTAGGATTTCAAAGATATGATTGATTCAAAAGATTATTTAAAAAATTTAGTGCAATGTGGAATAACAATATATATGTAGGTATTAATGAAATAAGAAAATTTTAGAACTAAAAAAAAATATTTTGTTTTTTGGCTCGCAAGGATGAATATTACGGATGTGCGATTAATCGGTTAATCAGTTTTTTAAATAATCATAATCCTGATTCTTCTTACTAATAAAAATTAAATGTCAAACAAGTACGTTCTATGTGTATGTGTGTAAAATAAAATATAACAGCAATTGATCAGATTTCTGGTTAATTTGGTTATGGTTAGCCAGTTTGCTGATTAATAAAATTCATCAATACGTAATTATTAATTTTGATTCATCAAAAGTAATTATTCTTTGTTTAAATAATTAATCGGGTTTCGATTAATCACCTTGTTCGATTAATTGATTAATCGCACATCCCTAATGAATATGATTATTATTTTTTGGCGTTACAAAGTTAAGAGGACGAATTTCGAGGATGTGGTCTTGTGTTTATTAGATTTGAACATATAATTTTTTTTTTTATAAATATTGCAAGTTTTCAAGGATATTCAAGGATAAAATTTTACTATTTCGTTTGTAGTCTTTTTCAATTCTACAGAATTATCTCTTTTATTTGATACCCATATTTTTATTTTGCATTGCATCTTAAATAATTTTTCTAATGAATCATATTTTTGAAATTTCAGGGTCGGTCCTTTACAAAATCTTGAGTCAGAGATAAAAACTAAAAACTAAAAACAACACTACTCCACCCTGCTGAATGTCACTGAAGCCCGCAGGGAAGAGGAGAAAAAGCCCCCGGTCGATGACGACGAAGTCAATCCTTCCAGCTGAGTTATTAAATTACAGCGACAAAGAGCTGATCCAGTGCATCCATAGGCATGCTGAATATTGTCGAGTGGCTGTGCAAACTACACGCTTTTACATTCCCTAAACCTGAAATTTAAACGTTCTGATAAGTATCTTGAAATAATTCTGGATAGAAATTGAACTCATCAAGAAAGCCACAATGGCGCTCTTCATCTGTAAAAAATTCGTTCGGTGGATCAGGGAGCTTCTCAGCTATGATAAGATACTAGATCTACACGGCCATTGGTTTTCGATTTTGCTCTACGGAGCCCTAGTCTAGGGGCTTACCCTTAAAAAATCAACGCGCTTAAACAACTCCAAAGGGTAGAAAGGAGCGCGGAGTTATCCCTATGTATACCAAACGGATATGCTGGCTATCACGGAGACCACTATGGAGTTAAAAGTTCCCTAACAGTCACAAAAAGTCTCTCACTGAATTCCGCAGATCTCTAATCGAGACGGCCCAGCATTATAGAATCTAACTCATATGGGTACCTGGAGACCGAGATATTGAGAAAAACTCTAAAGGTCACGAATTGAAGAGAAAAGTTGTTCCATCCTTCCGGGAAAAGACAAGTAGCGAACGAAACGAACGAACGGATGCGTAGAGTGCTGCCACTGCCCAGCACTTAGCAGTTAGTGATTGCATATGCTCGGAAGACCAACGCTGCAAGAGCTTGAGGAGATAGTTAATATTATTGTAAGAGCATTTTCAAATACCATTGCGTTAATAAAATGGTTTGATCTCGAACCAAGATTTGCATATGTAACAACAATGGGCTCACCCCTTGTCCTAAGTGTTGAGAGACAAGTCACCCTGGTCTAGCCAATCTAACCTTGCCTATTGTCGGATGAGGAAAGGCCACCCTGTTAAATATAGCGTATAAGGTCTTATCGAGCGTGTTAGAGCCCACCGTCAACGCACTGTTTGGATCTTATCAGTGTGGCTTTTGTGTTGTTAAGATCTCTATAAATCTCCTATCATCAACCAAATAGTCGCATATACGCGTCTTGGGACTCACGTCTCTGTTGACAGGTATAATTTCGAAGAGGTCTTTACGTCTAATTTGAGTAGCAGCAAGTGCTTCTTGTGGCCGAGTAAGCAATTGAGAACTATTCTAGTAATGCCAGCCATTGATATCTTAAGTGTTCTCTGGTACCGTCCGAAATTTGCGCTTTTAATTTTTTTTTAAGATTTCTGGAACAAAAGTTGCCCGCTTTTTCAGGATGAAAACCTTCCAAGTAAATTTGAAACCCTCACCTTTCAAGCCTCTAAACTGAGATTGCAAAAAGCATCGCCTTTTTTTCTATTTTTTAGTTTGATTGCAAAGCTTTTTGATTTTTATTTAACGTAGAAGACCATAACCCTTTCCTTTCTTAACTTTCATAGCACATGTGCAACCATTCCAGCTCTGTGCACATTCAAACTTCATATTTTCCATCTAGAATTTATTCGATGGTGTAAAAGCCACAACAACAACAACAACAACAACAAATACAACAAACAATTCGTAATAACAATAATGCAATGCTAAAGGATTTTCCATTGTTACCGCCGCTGCCTTTATGCATACTTGAGTGCCTCGCAGACCGACTGAGTGCGTCGTTGACTGACTAACTTGACTGCTTGCCTAACAGCATGGCTCACTTTCTCTATGCACATGCATAGGTATTGTATGTGTGCGTGTGTGTGCACATAAATAAAAAATTATGCATTTGTTAAGCTGCTTGCATTTTTCGCTACGCATTTATGAATTTCTAACATTCTGCGTATTTGGCTTTTCAAAACATTTTTCAATTTCACACAACAATGCCAATATAAAAAGCGAATGAGTGAATAGTTATGTATGTATGTACATTAAAGTGGTCCAAAAATGTATGTAAAAAAAATAAGGTCGGATTTTTAATGCCGGCACCCCCTAGGATTGTTCTATATCGAAAAAAAATATACCCCTATTTTTTTATTTTGAAAAAAAAATATAAAAATAGCGAGTGCTCAAAGCGCTCAATGTTTTCCATGTATTTTATATGGGGGAAAAACAACTTTTCGTAGAAATAGTGTAGAATTCTTGAAAATCAATAGTTTTCTTATCTTCAGGAGATTCCCAGTAATAATACGCAATTGTCTCTTTAACCATTTTTTCATAGTAACTATATTTTATACGTCCTCCAAAACCCCTAGAAAATGCAATGGAAAAATCTTTAATCATAAAAAATTGTTAAATAAACAATTGGAGATTAATACTGGAAGTCTCCTGAAGAGAACCACAGTTTTCCGATTGAAAAATATTGATTTTTACGAGTTTTATACCATTTCTACGAAAAATGTTTTTTTCTCCATATAAAATACATAGACAACTTTGAGCGCTTTGAGCACCCCTTCAATATTTTTTGATTTCAAAATAAAAAAAATAGGGGTATATTTTTTTCGATATAGAACAATCCTAGGGAGTGCCGGAATTAAAATTCCAACTTAATTTTTTTGGACCACTCTAATGTACATATAAATGTGTGTATGTAGTATATTCATACTTAGATCAACAAAGCAAAAGTCAAGCAATAATAAAAAACAATTTTTGAAGAAAAGCAGACAAGTAATGCAATTGCTTGAGCAAAGCTCATTGTAGGTGACACGTAAAAATTCCTTCGACATTTTCAATTTCACTGTCAATCGCCTCAGCTGCAGCATCACCAACAGCGACATCATCGTCAAATCATAAAAACATCACATCATCCAAGCAATCCATTGTGAAATTTATATACTTACCCGCTTCTATACATGTATGTAGTAACTATGTATATATGTATGTATGTATGTATGTATGTAAGTGCCCTAAGCGTTGAAAAGCAGGGCTTAGTCGAAAAATTTTTGTTCGTTGCGAAATGCATTCGCCAATATTTTGTAGCTGTTATGCACATTTGCATTCCACTCATACTTCGTTTTATGATGTATGTATGTAGTTAGGGTGGTGCATAAAGGCTGGCAAGTCCTTTTGCATTTATGTATATCAAAATTTGTTTATGCTGTCAATAATGCAACAGGGCAGGCTGGGGCAAGTATTTGCTGGATTGCTAATGCTATTGTGGGATGGTGCAAAATACATTACTATCAACGATTGAGCGTTGAAAGCTTTGCTTAAGCTACATAAATGGAAAATATTTTTGAAAATTGAAATTCGATTGGCATTTCAATTTTACAGCTAAAGAGTTAAATTGATTATAAGCGCGTATGGAATTATGTATATGCATTTTTGGATATGAAAACTTGCACATGCGCACCATAATTAATGATGGCGCTGACGCTAACATAGCATTGGCTTTAGCGGCTGGATTTTTTTATAATATCTTGGAACTTTAGGCACTTATAATTTTCCTGGAAAAAAATTACCTTAATTGGGTTATTTGATTAGCTTATTCCATGGATGACCAAAAACTTTTTGTTTCCCTGTGCCATTTTGTAAGATGGCTTGGTACTTAGGGCCACAGATCCATTACCAAAGCCCAAAACCTGGCAACACTGTACACAACATACAAATTACACAGTGCAACAACTTCAGTGGCTTTGGCTGGGGCGGAATGATTCCAACTCAGTATGAAAGTCCAAGACACGCATAGTAAAATCTCAAAATCTGTTTGCATTTTCATGTAAATTCTGTTATGGCCATATCAAGTTTGCAATTTTTTGCCTGTGAGTTTTTAGGGTAACTGGAAAAAGGCGTTACAATTAATATCGGAGGGAAATACATAGTTTGGATACATATAGTAAAATTTCATGGGAATAATTTTGTAGATTATTTGAACCCCATTAACTCTCTCACAAAAGGGTCGTTTACAGCCTCCTTTCTGGAAAGCCGGAATAAAATGGCATTACGGAGGTCGGTAGAGAGTTAAAATGTTCTAAAAAATTATTCGCCCGGAAATTTACTGCAGGTATTCTCAGACAAAATCTTTACACAGGGAACGCAAGAGACCAGAGAAAATTAAATAACAAATATATTTAATAATAACATTTAGAAACTCAACACCTTTAGCGAATCTAAGCAGATCTCGGGGTAATATTCCCCAAGACATCCCCATTTCATCAAATAAGAAGTGCATAAAATTTCTTTTTAGCGTGAACTCCGATCAGCTCTTTCGTTATGCCCCTACAACGAAAAATGTGTTCCCAAAAGTGTTGTGAAATTACCAGCCTTATTCTGTATCACGAACGATAGGCAACACGAACGATTCGTCTGCAGAGGAATGCTTCAAAAATTAGTCCGGCGGCATCATTTTAGCCGGCTTAAACGCAACCGAGACCATTGCAACATAATGTATGAAAAGCAAGACGAAGACGACCGATAGAGTTTAAAATCGCAATCAGAGAGGTTGTCGTCTGCAGACGAATCGTTCGTTTTGCCTATCGTTCGTGATACAGAATAAGGCCCATTTTCATCAGAGTGTTGCCATAGACAATATTGAACGTACTAATGGACTAGTTCAATTAAAAGAGTTGGCTCTTTCGCTCTTTAGTTCAAAAGCTCCCCAAGCCTAGTGTTTGATATTTCAGCGCCATGACGCTTCTGTGAACCACAAATTAAAATAAACTAATGAAAATTTTTTTCCGATAAATATTTTCAAGTGCATTGCACAAATTGTTTAGCCCACTTTTCATTAAAATTACCCCTTAGTTAAGCACATGGGGTCAAGGCCATTTCAAGTTGAAAAACAAAAATCTTGGAGTGTTTGGAGCGTGCTCGCGCACCTTCTAGCTTCCTAACTCCCCGCGGGGTACGTAAATAAGTCACTGCCAAAACATCGGCGTGTACGCATGTGTCGCTACTCTTTTAAGTCCTTACCTCATACAACCATTTACGTAAAATTTTTTGGCGGAGGTAAGTTTTTATTTTTGTATCTAAGTTTGAAGCCAAAGTTATGCTTTTCAAGTTAACTAAAATAAAGAGCTTTAATATATATGACAATACACATTTCGTTTTATTTATTTAGTCACGGCTAGAACCTCGTCGCGTACATATATGTCGCTACTCGCTTGAGTGCTGACCCCATGCGACCACTAACGTAACATTTTTTGGCGGAGGTAAGTCTTTAATTTTTATTTTAAGTTTGAAGTGGAAAACATGTTTTTGTTTTTTTTTAAGTTAACGGTAATAGAGTACATTAATATTTTTGATAATACACACTTGGTTTTTTAATTTCGAAAACTCTTTTTTCAACACTTTTATTGGGGTCACTGGGTACCCCATGCGACTGATTTTGTGATTTTTTTGCGCCTAATTAAGGGTTCAGCTTTGTAATATATTCTGCAACTGGTTCCATGGAAAAAGCTTCGTTCAACTTTGTTCCATGTGAACACTCGTACTTCGAACTTCGCTCCGATTTGTTTCGCTTGACGCCGCTCGGCTCGGCATCGCCTTCTGTGTGTACGTACCCTTAGCTGTTCGACAGCTGTGAGTAGCATGCTTGGCCGGTTAGTAAAAATTTTGACCTAATGGCATTCAAGGCTTTGTTGTTTGAATTTTTGTTAGTTTTGTCGAATAAAAGAAAAAATATCGAATAAGAGAAATCGACATGCATACGTCTTAACTGGACTTTTCATAGAAACATTTCACCTCTAAAAATCAAATCAGATTTAATCGTGTGTCAAAATGGCAAATTTGGTTATTGACCATTTCAGTGCAGCTGGGGAGTACTCTGAATTTCGAGTAATGCCGAGTTTTCACTAGGCACTGGAATGACAAAAATTGCCTACCACTGCACACATGGCATGTGGGTAAAGAAGAATTTCTTAATAATTATATTTGAATTTATCGTAGTTTTGAGTTTCATTAATCGATAATAATAATAATAATAATAATAATAATAATGGATTGACACTTACACATATGTTAGTGTTTGGCCGAGCTTCTCCTCCGACTTGTGGCGTACGCCTTGATGTTGTCACACAAAGCGGAGGGACCTACAGCTTTACGCCGACTCCGAACGGCGATTGTATTTTTATGAGAAGCTGTTTTTCATGGCAGAAATACACTCTGAGGTTTGCCAATGCCTGCCGAGGGGCGACCGCTGTTAAGAAAAAACCTTTTTTCTAAATTTTTTTGCGATGTTGCTTTGACCAGGGCTTGAACCCAGGCGCTGAGGAGTGGAAGCGCGCACTGTTACCACTACACCACAGCGGCCGCCATTGTTAATCGATTAATTGTAAAATAATATGAACTCTGTAGTTGTCTAAAATCCCTCCATCCAACATCCTTTTTTGCTAGCTGCATCAACTTTACCCGAGGTTCAAAAAATTCACTTCAAAGGTCCGTTAGCATTGGCCTCAGCAATGAAGTTCTTGCGAACTCAAATAATGTGCGAGTCGTCACTAGAATCAGTAGAAAATGAGTTCGATTTTTGGGCCCTTCATAAATCTCTTGTACACAAACGAAGGCGAAAAGATGATGATTTGGGTCACCCACAAGATGAAATGAGTTTTTATTGAAATTGTCAAGTCCTGGAAATAAAGCGGAATATCACCGACGCTTGGGAGGAAATGAAAACTATTTATCCAAAACTTTATGGACTTTCGAAAAACTATTGTCATTTATTTGGTATCTCGATGCCTGCTGATCGCCTTTTTCAAAAGCTGGTGCTATAGACACCGAGAAACGCAACCGCTTAGCAACAAAACGCTTATCAACGCTTTTGTTTTTGCAAACTTGGTTTAATAATAAATAATTATCGTCGCTAAAAATACTCGTTTTATTCTACTTAAGGCTAATTAACAAGATACATTTTTTATGGAAAAGTGTTTTTGCGAATACTCACTTGAAAAAAGTTAATCGATTGTTTCTCAATAATTGCAATTATTATTTTTTGACTTGTGATTAATCATTTGATTAATTAATCGATTATTTTATTTTGTTTGCCATTCCTAGTCTTGTCTAATATAAGGCACACCCTTTTTTGATCTTGAGCCCTAAAAATGAGTTACTTTAATTTTCCAACATCATTAATCAATTTCT
The DNA here is from genome assembly GCF_013731165.1 of Rhagoletis pomonella. Classification (NCBI taxonomy): domain Eukaryota; kingdom Metazoa; phylum Arthropoda; class Insecta; order Diptera; family Tephritidae; genus Rhagoletis; species Rhagoletis pomonella. The sequence continues at coordinate 40,787,911 of NW_023458559.1, read as the reverse complement.
AATTTGATTTCAATATTTCAAAATTTTAGGGGTATTATCTTCAACGTAGTTGTAAAATGCCCGCGCTTATTGGTTTGGAGCTCTTTTCAGCTGAGATCTTTCTGGCAAATTTTATTAGATTTTTTCTACTTTTTGAAATTCAATTTTAGATGCTCAATTTAGAGGCCAATGTAAAAAAGTGTGTTTTTGTTAGAGCTGAGATCTGAATATGATCAAAAATTTTTTTTTTGGAATTCTAGCAATTTAACTAAATTAAAAACTTGTTAACCATTTTTAGGAATGCTCTTTATTTTCAATATTTCCATGCAAAAACATACTTAGTAAATATGGTTACAATTAAGTAGCTGCAAAGATTTTAGTTTTTTCCAAGTCAATTAAATACTGAAATTTTTGGCAATTCGCCTACTCATCCATGCTCTCATCTCGGTTTGTTGAATCGTTGGCATTTGCCGGCGAAGCATACCGAGAACGTGAAGAAGAGCGACTACGTGAACGCGAATCTTTGCGTGAGTCGCGCTCTGACCTCGATGAACGGTGAGACTTGGAACGTTCACGAGAATCTCTGCGTGATTTGGATTTCGAAAGTGAGTCACGTGGAGGCTTAGAACGTTCGCCAGACTTTCTGCGTGACTTTGATAGTGAACGTGAGACACGCTTTGCTGCTTTTGAACGCGAGCGTGAACGAGAATCACGCTTGGCAGAACGCGAACGTGACTTGGACTTAGATGGTTCACGAGATTTGCGTGAGCGTGAGCGTGAACGCGAACGTGACTTCTCAACCGACTTCGACTTGGTACGTCCTCGACCACGCGACTTTGAACGGCTGCGCGACTTTGAGCGTGAACGCGATGAACGACGTGATTTGGAGCGAGAACGCCGGCGTGAATCAGAGCGTGAACGAGTCCTTCCACGGCCGCCACCACGTCTGGCCGTGCGATCTTCAACCAAACGTATGCGACGGCCATTCAAGTCCGAATCATCCAACTTATCTATGGCAGCTCTCATATCCGAACGTGTAGCAAATTCGACGACACCTTCATTGCGACGCTCCTTGTGTGCATCACAGTATGTGACCTCACCGGCTTGGCGCACATAGTCCTTCAGATCTTGCCAACTAACGCTGCTCGAGAGATTCTCCACAATCAAGCGATGTTCGGTGCGTTGCGGTGGTCCATAGCGTGATGATCTGGGGTTTCGGTCATTGTAGCGACCACGTCGTCCACTATCGTAACGATCTCTAGGGCCGCCACGCGCTGTACTCTTTGCTTGCTCTACAACTATACGCCTACCCAGCAAGTCTTTGCCATCTAGCTCGTACACGGCATCATCAGCATCTCGGGAATCTTCGAATTCTACGAAACCGTAACCATTTTTCAGCAAGATGTCACGTACTCGTCCATAGCCTTTGAAGAAACGTTCTAAATCTCTTTCACGAACTCCATGCGGTAAACCGCCGACATAAACTCTTGAGCTCATGATGCTTTTAGCTTAATGTAAAGCGATGTTAACGCAACGGCGTTTGTTGTCGGACTAATGCTCTGGTTTTCTCTATGTTCTTTATTTATATGCATTTTTTATGAAAATATCACTTATTTAGGAGCACTTCCTAAACACAAGACGAACATCTATGTAAGCTATTTTTATTTGCGTAGTGAACTTCCACATTAGTTGACCTTCATCCCTTTTTTAATTGTTATAGCATTTAAGTTGAAAGTTGGTCATGATCACCTGCCTCGTTTAACAAGTAGCTGCGTTACTACCTGATTTACAACAACAGTTGTTCGTATGCGTCTGCGCTTGCGGTAGTTAAGCATTGCTGTACAGGTAAAAAATAGCACTGAGCTCTTAACCGCATTTCCAGCAATAATATATGTAAATGTATTTTGAATAGAGCTGAATGTTTTTGTTAAAAAAAATATATATATTCTTTTCATATTCGCAAGCACTCACTTTGGGGGCGTAAGGGTTGGGCAAAACTAGTTTTGGATTGCGTGAAGCAGCAGTATAAAGAAGAAGATGCAGAAAAAAAAAAATGGCCGCGCGTTCTGTTAAAATTTTCTTAATGAAATTTCTTAACCGAAAATCATCAAGTAAGTGTTATTTATTAAACTGTATATATATAAATGTTTGAAATAATGTCTTAAACCAGCCATTTAGAAACTCGTTTAGGCTTTAAAAGTACTCTCCCAAGGCACGTAATTCGCTCTTCCATTCGTAATTAGCTCTCTCACTCGTAAAGTGTGGAAAATAATTGTATGCAGATTAAAAAAAAACCCAAAATCAAGCACGAAAAGTCGTGTGATTTTTGGGTCTGTCTTCTGCGTCTAATTTTCGAAAAACTACCTAGATCAGCATTTTCTCATAAAGATCCTGGCAGTTAATCAGGAACGCCAGCAAGGCACTTCTAAGCAGAAGCAACTAGTCTAGAAGTTAAAGCAGCCTCTATAAAACTTCGTAAATAATTTCAAGATTCTCCACGCAGCTTGCATGCTTAGTTTCGAAACCACTTACACTGGCAGTGCTGTTGTGTTGAGTAGGCATAATAAAGGCATGCTATAGAAATACTTAATTGATAATTGAGCCAATAACGCCAGTTGCTACGTGCTATTAGGAATAAGATAAGCTTATTTGTGTGTTGATAAGCTATGGTCTGGGTTACACTTCGGGTGTGATTGCAGACAAGCATGAGTTTCCTACTAAACCGCGAATATGAGTTTGAGCATCGACGGACTTTCCGCAATTCATTGTAAGTAGTAGCTTCATTTTCCTTTGGTAATTTGGTTGGTCTGATGAAGCTTTTGGTAGGCAAAATTTTTTTGAAAATAAAACCAAATTGAACGTTAAAATTTGTTTCTTTACTTTGCATTACACCTTCAAAAAATTGCTTTCCACTTGCTTACACGTACGAGTTATAAATGAGGACGAAAGAATTGGCCAAAGAAAATTTGACGCTTGAATGTATGTAAAAAAAAAACGCAAGAAACGGCGTAAAGAAAAAGTCATCGTGTAAGTGCACGAAGGTTTTGAAAGACTTTTTAAATGAGAAGGCGCAAAAAACGCAGTGTAAAAAGTTGAATTGTTTTGTACGCTCACACACTTCTATTTATAAAATTGAATCTATATCACCGTGCGACAGTAAATTTTACACACAAAAAAAAAATGAATATATTTGCGAAACTATGCGTAAATTATAGTAGAACTGCGTACTTAGTTTTTCGCTCTGACGTCAGGATTTTTTTTAAAGACTTTGACATTTAAAAAATTTGACTATTTCAAAAAATTATTTAAAACATTCATTGCAATGTAGGATAAAAATAAGGGTGTCATATAAGAGAAAAAATTCTGTAGAATTATAAAAGAATAGATTTTTTGGTGCATAAGGTCGAATGTGTATGGAAAATGTCCTTTACCAATCCTTGAAAATTTGCAATATTTTTTTTTTTTAATTATTGTTTGAGGAATAATAATAGTATATCGATTCTTTCGTGTGTTTTGAAATTTTTTGGTTTTTGGCGCACAGGGATGCAATTCAAATGTGCCGTGGTGAATATGTAGCTAAAAGCCTCTGCTGTGCCGAGAAATGTTCTTGTCTTCATATGACTTCTCAATATTAGGGACCAAAGGATGCAGAACTATCTCCGTAGATCTACATCTGCCAGGGCGCATATCTGTGGTTGACAATAAGTATCATATCTATATACAAAAATACATTGTTTCAAGTTTTTATAGTGGGGTCGGGCAAACAAGGTTTTAGAAAAGTAAGGATAATTCTTAAAGAAACTTTTTTCTTGATTTTGATGAAAGTGGCAAAGTAGTACATACAATTGATGGAATAGCCACAAACAATAAGTGAATAAATTCACGCACAAAATATATTTGCAAAGGCGAAAAACTTAACGTTTTATTTGCATTAAGATGAACTTAAGTGCAATAAACACCAGAGTACAATAACAATTTATCGAATGATTTTCAGCAAATTTGATATTAAAGTGAGAATCGATTGGTGGAAAGCGTACGAAAATAGAAACAAAACGGCCGTTAGAATTGAAAAACGAGTATGATGGGGGACTCTTTAGCTCGTAGTCAGTATAAATGTGAAAATACGAAGAGGATGCTGACCACTACATCAGATGCACTATGTAATTACATACATACATACGGGCACCAAAATAAAATCGATGGATTAAAGTGGTTGCATGACGAATTTAAAAAAGCAGAAACACTCAAAGTGGGGAATATATGAAAAAAGCATACCGCAGGGTAGTGTCGGGGCAAAGAAAATTGTAATATATATAAGGGAATATAAATGGGAAACTTCGGTAATGTTTTCCACGCATATTCACATATATTTTTCGCATTTGTATATGTACATAAGTGTGTGTGTGAAGACGTCAAGCTGCCAAGCACACCACTTTCAAAGGTGTTGATAATGATGCTGCCTCCAAAATTCCCCAGGCGCTTCTGTGCTTTGTGCCATCTGTGCATGGCACATGCAAAGGCAATGTTGTTCAGTGTTAGGTTGGTCCTTGCGTACACTCTTATTTATATTATTTACGCTTATATCATAATTCATATATCATTTCGTGCCGTGTCTGTCATTTATTGTGTCGTCATTTGACAGGCAAGCAGCCGCAATGTATTGCGTGGAAGTAACTTCAAAGGTTTACATATGTATGTAGATATACCTACGCATGTGCATTAGGGTGGTGAAAAATAAGTTAAGTCGGAATTTTAATGCTTCACCCCCTAGGATGGTTCTATATCGATAAAAAATATACACTTTTTCTAATTTCGAAATCAAAAAATATTTAGAGGTCACTCAAGACTAACGATATTTTTTGGCTCACCGATTGGATTTTTGGGAGTAGTTAATAATGGTTCAATAAACAATTTCTTATTAGTATTGGAAGTCTCCTGAAGAAAACAGAGTTTTCCCATCGAAAAATTTTGATTTTCAAGAATTCTATACCATTTCTACGAAAAATGGTTTTTTCACCATAGAAAATGCATATAATACATTGAGCGCTTTGAGCTACATCTGAATATTTTTTTTTTATTTCAAAATCAAAAAGAGTTGTATATATTTTTTCGCTATAGACTAATCCTAGGGATGAGAGCATTAAAATTCCGACTTTCCTTTTTTTTACCGCCCTAATACACATATGTTCATATATGGTATGACAGTCATACGAATATATATTTTCATGCAATTTTAGATAATTTCAACCGTGTGATAGTGTGATACGTATGTGCTCAAAAGAGTTTGGCTTGAGCATTTTTATTTTATTTCATTTTAATCCTTAACCCTACTGCTATTACTCATAAAACGTAGCTGAGAGCTCCATCTTTAATTTTAACCTAAGTGAAAGGTTTTATCACGTTTTCTTTCTTTGCTAGAGCTTCTCAAATATTGCAAAAAACGCGATTTTTTGACACTTTGACCTTGTTTTTCTCAAAATCTGGACTAGATTGAAAGTCTGTACTTACGGATTCGTAATCAGCACAAAAAATTCTATCAAAAACGGCTTTAACATTTGCCGCACCGAAATCAGTGTTGCCCTGTGTAAGCTTTCCACACAACACAATGTGCACTGTTATTCTTTTATCGCGCTATTCAATCGTAACTTTCTTTTTGAATTCTTACTTAAACTGCTCTAGTGAAGAAGATACAAAAAAAGGGGGGCCTTATACTTTTCATGCACTACGCAATGGACCTCCCTCTTGACAAATTACCATGTTTTGCAACAGTCGGGTAACTTTGATTTTTGGAATATTGGCCAGCTTTTTCGTAATTTCTCCCACTGTGCCTTTCCAAAGATGTTGCAGAATCTGGTAATGACTACGAAGAGGAGGAAACGGTCTTACGTCTCCTGTTTAAATAAACTACTCTGCGTAAAAGCAGGCTGCGGTATCTGAGATCATCGTTCCTTGCTGACCATACTGAGGTTTTTAAGACCAACGCAAGGTGTTCTATAAGATTAATCAGTGACACGAAATGGTTCAAGAATGCGATAATTTAATGTTGTCAAACTATGGTAACACAATGAGCCTTCTATATAAGGTCTAAGTGTGCCTTGCAGATGGCGGCCACACCTTCCAACCTATCTACCCACTGGGTATGTGACAAGGGATGAACAAGCGACGCGCGACTCTACACAAAATGTGTCAGGAATATCAAAATCAGAATTATAGAAATTTACCCTTCCAAAGCTTAGCAGAGATGGAGTCGTGCAGACAAATCTGGAATGCTTACTAGAACAAACTTAGACTTTATACGACGTGCCATGAAAGATATAATTTCGGCTCATCTTTGCCCCGCAAATCTCCGTCCACCTTTGATCCATCCCCATAACAAACTTCCTCATTGAGTTTGGAAACTATGATTTCTTTGTTCTCATGAGTTCATTGCCCATCCGCCTTCGATACGCCAAATTAATATGTTGATTTCTCTTTTTATTGGCATTAAAGACCCATTACAAAAAATTTTAATAAATATTTTTCTTTTGTGAATTCAATAAATCGGTAAACTCTTTCATTCATATCACTGACATGCCCATTGGTAAGTGTAGGTGATGTCACAAAACATGCAACCATCGCACACACACACACACACACACACACACACACACGATACTGAATTGTACCTCCTCACAGCACTGCTTTTGCTCCACCAAAGCGCACCACATATTCACCGCCTCCTTCTATGACTGCTGCTTTGCGAGAAGTGCACATCTGCTTGGAATTCCACTTGAACGGTCATGTCCTGTAAAAGAAAGCATTTACTCAACATTTGAAGGTTCGTTCACTTGCTTTGTTTCAACATACACATGTATATAAGTACATATGTACATTTTATTACTCATGTCCGTGAGTACGTTTGCATTTCTTTCGATTTTTCTTGGGTTCACTTTTCCATTAGTTAATGTCGGCGCTTACTGTCAGACTGTTTGTTTTATTTTGTTTCACTTTGAGTTGTGCGTTATTTATATTTTTTCCAAACTCCATTTGACCAGTTTTTTTCTCCGTGTTTTTTTTTCTTTCTTTTTTGTCTTTCATGTTGCAGATGTTAGATTTATATGTACGCTTATGTTTTCATTTCAGCGAGTGCCATTCAGTCAGTCAGTCAGTTGGCTGGTTGGTTGGTTGCTCAGCGGCGGTCATGGTGGCGTTAGCATGCGGCATCATATGGCGCTTCTACGCGAATTCATTTCAATTCAACTTTGTTCTTTCGTTCATTCATTCTTTTAAAGCTTCTATGCATTACTCGTATGCCATTCCTTTGCCTGTAACTTTTCTAAACTGCTTTGCAATGTCTTTCTGCTTCCATTAAATTGCTAACGATTTTTCATGAATTCGCTGTAAAAGTAATTTTTCTCTGTGTCATTTAGCATATTTCACAGCTTTTTCGCAAAAATTCTCTACTCCTCACTCTCGCTCGCTTGCTTGCTTGCCATAACTCGAAGATTGTATTTTGTGTCCTTATTAAAAGCATTTAACGAGTTATTTCTATTATTTGTTTAAAAGCGTATGCGCCATATGTTCCGACTAGCCAACCAGTCGAAAGACTAGCCAAACTGTCGCCCGTATAATCGATTTTCATTAGAATGGGACCTTGCTGTGCTCTCTCCATCCTTTTCACTTGATTCCATTGGATATCAACTTTGCCTCTTCCTGCAGGATATTGCTTTCCCCGTTGGCTTTTGTTTCTAGTTGTTACCCCTGCGTTGTGCGCCTGCTGACGTTCGCATTGTGTGCCGGAAGTACGGCAGTTTCCTATTCACTGCACATGTTACCTTAGCAAAATGAGACTATACCGTTTCTATAAATTAATATTAAAGGTTAAGCAGCGATAAAATATTAGGGGTTGCGAAGGGTAGAACTGTGAAAATCAAAGACGAGTTAAAAGTCATAAAATTCATAGCAAATCTTTGGGTAGTGAGTGTTCAGCGACTCGCCTACAAATTATGAGCTTCACAAGATCCATGAAATGTGCGGCTTGCTCAAATTGGATCAGTCCTACATTGTATAACTCCCAAAACAGCTTCCCATCCAGATCCGACTGCAATGCGGTATTTGGTATAGCTTCCTGGAATTATCACTTATACACCGATGGTCTCATTACTGTATGTTTGTATCTCATGTGGAAATAAGTATGTATGTAGATATCTTCCATGTGACAGACATTGCGAGTGTATTCCAGGCAGGGGTGTTTACAATCCTGAAGATTGGCGAATTTTCGGGCAGACGTGACGCCACCTTCTCATACAGGCGGCCTAAAAGGCGGAGCGTGACACCATCTTCTCAGACAGTCGGCCTGCTATTTTATTTTTGGCGTTTTTACACCCATTCGATGCAAGGAGGACTTCTTGATGTTAACAAGCGAATAATAGATTCCAACCGCAACCGAGGAGCAGCAGAATAGAAAAAAGTACTGAATATAACTTCAATAGAACATCCAATCTATTACTGCAGCCTAGACTATACCTGCCTGGACTCATCCCTGTCCTTTCAGGGTAAAGACCTATGGGTTTCAATGCCTAAAACAGGGGTATCGGCTCTACCGTTGAGCTGTTACTGAAATTTTCAAACAAAACGAGAGTTCAAATTGAATAAAGAACATCTAGATCGCTTTGGAGAGGCTTAAGTTCCACTATTTCTGGTACTTACTTATCGATGCAAATTTATTAACTCAGTTGCTCCTTGAACATTGCGTTCGTCACAAAACACAACTTAACCCTGCATAATAACTTCGACTTATTATTCTACAAGGAATTCCGTGGAAAAGACTTAAGCCTATAAACTTGTGGTCCATTCATCTCCTTACAATATTATCAATCATCTCATTTCTCATAAATCGTGCATGCTCTGGTATCCACATGACATCAAATATCTCTATCGAAGCGATATCTAACAGCACTTAAGGACAACCACACATTAGCTTGGAGGTCAACTCATATATCCTTAATTCAAAAGGCACCATGTGTATGTAAACTGACTCTGTTTTTTTCATTCTATGATTCACAAAGTAGCCACAGCGACGACTTCTTGTCTCAAATGTCGCTTCAGCAGCTGAAGAAAGCGACTTTCGACCTTTTACACAAGAAGTTAGCTTAAGCTCTGGCAAAGCTTTTAGAGTAAACTTCTGAGGTTTAGCTCACTTTATCAGTACAAATATTTAGTCTGAGCTAAGCTCAATTTTTCTACACGAAATTCATTACCAGGATGAGCCTCCGGCGCTAAAGTGTGTTTGTCTAAAAAGAAGTGGCACATAGTGTAAGAATGGATTATTCTAGGTCTCAAAGGGTAGGCCATCTGCAAAAATCCCTTCTTAGGTGTGATCTTACCAAAAACCTTCCCGCTACATTAAGCTGCCTGGTGACTCGGCCAACTTTTAGTGTGCCTGTTGCGATCATAAGTGAGCGGTTGCGGTTCGGCAGACAAGCGCTTATGTAACAAAAAAAAAAAGAAAAAGGTATCTGATCAAAAGTGATATTGCCTCCAGAACTACTGATAATGTTCGGCGGGAAAAAAACCACTTTGGTCTAATCGGAACTGCGCGAAGCCTACGGCGCAATAGAGCCTGTAAATAAGGAAAGAAAAGCCTCAGTTCTGGTAGTCAAGACTGCACACCTTGCAGGAGAGCACTCTGATAGACTTCAAATCCAGAACTTAAACCGCAAATATGTGTCGCTTGAATAAATGGAGTTGGAGCTCGTGGAGTTTATTAATGATCTCTCTGTGAATATCCAATATCTCGACCGTTCGTGTGTTCGTATACGTTTTACTGCCAGAAAGTACCTATTCAGGTGCACACGACGTCAGAGCATATTAAATTGAAGAGATAGCCGTTTACGATTGAATGCAGATAATTAATATCATGGCTGGAGATTTGAAAACACGCTTTCATACATTTTTGAGCATAGTCTGACTATAAGACTCTTCATGGCAACCGAATCTTCTATAGTTAATACCCAATAAGGGATACGCAAATTTTCAATATTTATTTTTAAAAACTTATATTTTAAGAACTTATATACACGCGGCCACAACCTCGAATTTTCGTCCTTCTACCAAACAAATCTTGTTTTTAATTCTACCGAATTTTCTTTGTTATTTGATGCCCACATTGTTATTCTACATTGCGCTGAATTTTTTAAATAATTTTTTAATTAATAAAATCTTTGAATTGATTAATTCGTGTGTTTTGATATTTTAAGGTTTTTTTTTCGCACGGTGTTATCTAAGAAAAATGTTCACCTGCATTTGCGCGATAACATGAGGTTTTATATATATAACTTATCTGATAAAAAAATCCGCATATCGAGTTATCCCAATATTAACCGTATATGTGGAAAACAAAATGGACGGATAACACACCGGTAGTCCCAGCACTACTCGCTTGCAAACATTTTCGCCTGGAAAACACTTGCCGCATTCCATCTTCGATTTTCGTAGGCAAATTCTGAATGCCCCGCAAACATTTTAGTTTTCATAAAAGTTCTGAGAATTACAAACCAATAAAATTACTTTCCAATAGTCATCTCGAAATTATCAAACACGAAAATCCATATTACTTACTTTCATACGATGCACATCTAAAGAATTTCATCATTTTCAGATTAAACGGAAATGCATGAAATAATTCATTCAAAATGAAATTTAAATTTGTCTCTTTTAGATTGGTTTTTGAGATGCCAAGCACGAAGGCTCTGACAAAGGAATAAGTGGGACAAATTTATTTAATTACGACACAACACACACAACCACTTACACATGCGTGTGCAAAATACGAGTACTTATCGGGACAAACTAACTGAGAGGACAAAAGTGCATTCACATTGATATGCGTATTAACAATCATACAGACATGCATATGTACATACATATGTACATGGGAGTGCATATAGATATTCAACTATTTACGAATAGTCTGAACTCACATAAAACTATAATACATATGTACATATGTACGTACACACGTGCCAACATGATTCTGAGATATCTACTCGTAGAAGAGAAAATGAACAATTTCGTAAACGGAAAATATGATAAAGTCACTATGACAAAATTCTCTATATTCTATACTCGTATGTGAATAATTTCTAGTTAGCATATTATTCATTTTATATTTACTTGTACTTAGCAAGCAGAGGATATACAAAATAGATTTATTTAAGCTCGTACGAATGTATGTAGATTTAGAGAAAACTTGTGCAAAATGTTGTAATTATTAAAGACAGATACGATTGTTAGAAAGTACATATGTACAAAATATGGAGTGCCCACTCAGACAGCATGCAAACTGTTGAGGCTAACTGCCAAGTGGTCGGTCCAAGAGTAAGCCAGTTGTATGTAGGTACTACGACTACTAGAATGCAAGTAGTTGCGAGACAAGCGGCAAAAATCAGGAAGCCACAATCAACACTCACTTCACTTTCAGCTTCAGCAAACAGCTATGGCAGGCAATGAAATACTCATGGAAATATAAATATTCATACGTACATATATATGTACCTATGTAAGGATTTATGTAGTTAAATGTATATTTATGTATGTGATGTTATTCTGCAGGGTGGTCCATTTTAGTTGAATATAAATTTTTTAATTCTGGCAACTGTCCTTCAACTCACCACAGTCTTCGCACGAGAAAAGTCTTTCGTAGGACAATTGTCAATGCCGGCAAATGTCTTAAAAGCTCTTTTGTATCTTTCGAAAGACTAATCGAATGATTTTCTAACCAGAAGGTCTTGACGTTATTCTGTTTGTATAGCAATAAGTTTTCTAAAGATTATATTAGAAAATTTTCCTTTTTAAATAGTAAAAACTTAAAAATTAAAATAAAAAAGAAAAAAGTTAAATAAATTATTAAAATTAAATGAATTTAAATAACAAAATATCTTCCTTTTTTCAAAAATAAAATCCAAAACTAAATGAAAATTGAAAAAGAAAAATATAAAACAAGTTCCTTAAAATTAAATGTAGTTAAAAATTATTTATATTTCTTTTTTAAACAATGAAATCTAAATATTTCAACATAATTCAATTAAAACAAAGAAAACAAATTAAAATAAAAAGAAAAAATTAGAAACGTTTCCAAAAATTAAATTAAATTAAAAAATTGTTTTCTTTTCAAAACATCAAAACAAAAAAATCTAAAAATCAAACTTAAATTTAATTAAAAAGGAAAAAAAAATTCTAAAAATTAAATTTAATTTAAGAAAATACATATTTTCCTTTTTAAAATAATGAACTACAAAAATAAAAGAAAATTTAATTAGAAAAAGAAAAAATTTAATGTAAATAAAAAGAAAAAATCCGCCGACCGAAGATTCGAATCTCGAATGGCGCGCCACTGCTTTGCTCACTTAACCATTGAGATTTTTGGTACAGCGCGAGTAATATGATATATACTCCCAGTCATTTTATAAGCACACCCTTCTGATCCTCAAAATGTACAGTTTCCGTTTGTTTGTTTAGCGTTCATTCTTGTTTTATAAAAATGTAGCATATTCTACATATAAATGCGATTTTAAAATTTTATACAAATTTAAAAAGATGTGAACGGGATGTGCTATCCTAATGACCTGCAGTGCATAATTTTTTAATATATCTGGAAAAAATTTCGGTTATTCCAACTACTGGTCGATTTGACATGAATTGACCACCCTAACACTCACTTACACGAACGCACATATGTATGTATGTACGTATGTTAGGGCGGGTCAATTTATTTGGGACATTTTTTCGACTACGCGCGTATAGCGCAAACGGTTTCTACATGTAATTCAAAGCAAATTTTCCAAAGAAACCATGGGTCTAAAATCAATTTGTAGTTTGCCAAATTGCGAAAATTTCTGCACTTATCTTTTTCTTAAAACTTCTACCAGTGCACACAACAGTGAAAATTTTCACATTTTCTTTGAAACCTATTTTCGCAATTTGGCAAACTCCAAATTTATTTTAGACCCATGATTTTCTTGGCAAATTTTCTCAGACTTAAGAGCGAAATATACCATACAAGCGGCTTGTCAAACATACTTCAAATCTACTTTTCCCATTTCGCCATACACCATGCAAACATGACTCGTTGAACCAAAGAATTCTAGTTTTCTTTCAGTTCACAATGTTAAAAGTTATTGTCTTCTTCCATTTTCCTCTCTTACGCCCTCACCCGGCGAAAATCCGTGCAAATGAGGCGAATTTATCATTGATTTTTGTTCAAATTTCCCTCAAACGGTTTGTCAAACACCGCCATTAACAACACAAATGGCTTGAAGCAGAGGGATATTTCGCTTGGTTTGTCAAGCCACTTGTGTTGTGTATTTCGCTCTTTACACAAAGAATCCTCCTATGTTATACGCGCATATTCAAAAAAATTTACCCGCCTTAATGATCTACACTCTAAAAAAAAATTGTGTAGATTTCCTACCTAAATAAATGGTAGGTTACTGATTTCCAACCTTATTATTCTCGAAATTACATGCTCGATTATTCAACGGATAGTTTCTTTAAATTTCGGACTCTTTAGAGTGTAATGTAGCTGCTGTGGTGAGCATAAATTTACTACGAAAGTGTGTACAAGCTACAAAATACTCATCTGCTGTTTGATTTCACCCGTAGAATGGTGTAAAGCCGCTAGCAAAAAGGATTTTTACACACGAAAATGTGTAAACGAGAAAAATACATATTTATCGTGTAAATTTACCAAAAAACTTTAAAAATAAACAAAAATGTACTCGATTTAAAGTCGCATTTTTAAACAGATTTTTTAGAGTGTACGTATGTATTTACAAAAGCTATGAAAGTATGAGTATAGATAATTGCTAAAAACAAAGAATCAGGCAATGCACACAGCATAGACAAAACCAAATGTCATAACAGCAAAAACAGAAACAATGTACAACCAGACGAGTGTCAAGGATAATATGTAGTGTGTCCTATGTACATTACAATAAAACGCACACATATATATACATACATATATAAAGGGGTCGAGCGTTGTAAATCAGCATGTGAAAAGTCATACAGTCAACAAAAAAGAAAACAAAAAACATAAAAACCGAAAACCCAAAGCTTGCAGCCTGAAGCTGTTGGCTTGACATCCGTTGGTCGGTCGCCTTATGTACATCCGTTCGTTACTCACTTGCCGCACATGTCAAGCTCAACAGTATCCCTTACAAAATCATTGAATTGGCACGTTGCCGCGCTAACTGCACAAATCCCTCTAGTCTTTCCAACGCCCCTCCTATACGCGTACCGTGTCCTGCCTTGCCACTCTTCTTCATCTTCGGTTCGTTTTTGCTTTTGGTATTGTCAACGTTGGCATTGTCCTTGCTCCAGTAAAACACACGCTTTCCAGCTGTATTCTTCCTGACTTTGAAGTTGCAATGAATTGTTGTTGTTATTGTTACTTTTACTTTACATTTGTTCGACTGTCTGCCGTTGTTATTCCCTTTGTCCATCCGCCTAGTTACGTACTTACATACATATTTCACCGCTGCACGATTTATATTTTCGGAAATGCTTAGAATTTATGTATGTATGTATATTTTTGTTTGAGCAATCGGTTCATCCTTTCATGCTTGTGTCGGCAGCATGCGAGCGTTAGGGCGAATATGTAAATATTTTGTGACAAAATGATAAACTATGTGTGTTGTAGAGTATAGCTAAGCGGTAAATTATGAACGGGTTAAAAATGTGTCTAAAACATTGAAAATAAAAAGTTTTGGAATTAGGATGGTATCTTGGCCTACACCGATGGCTCAATGATGGAAAAAGAGTCGGCTCTGGTATGTATTAAATGCACCTTCAAATAAAGCAATCATATCGCCTGCCTGATAACTGCAGTTTATATCAGACGGGGATCTTTGCCATAGAGAAGGCGGCTTGTGTTCTACGGGATAGTAGTAAGTCTCTGTCAGGAAACGTCACTATATTCGTTGATAGCCAGGCGGCATTGGAAACATAAGGTTCCACGGTGGTAAAGTCGAAAGCAGTTCGTAAATGTGGTGCAAGGCTGGCTTCACTGAGTCACGTCAAAACCACTCTCTGTTGGGTTCCGGGACATGACAATATATGTAGAAGGGAACGAAATAGCCGATGGGATGGCAAGACACGACTCGAAAATACAAATACTGCCACCGATTTATTTTCTGCTAAGGGGGATTGAAGAATACACCACCAATCGGGACGACTGTGGGATCTCAAGATCCTTGTGGCAGGGACTCAATAAAAGTCGTACTGAGGAACTATTGACTTTAAACAAATCTGCAGTAAGGGCACTATGCTATAGCACCAATGCTCCATCGATGGCGTATTCCAACAAGCTCCCTCTGCAGAAGTTGTCGGGATGAGGATGAAGACGAATCGATTCACCACTTTCTATATCAATGCCCAGCTCTCCAGGCAAGGCATCTGAAGCATTTGCGATTACGCTTTTTCAATAACTTGGGAGAGTTAGCGGAGGTGAAAATATCGAACATCCACAGCTTCTTTCGGTATAGTAAATGGGTTGACAGACTTTACACCGACAATATGGATTAACCTTGGCTAGAAGGATGTTCCAACTCCTGGCACTCACAGAAAGCATTCATAATGGGCAAATCTGCCCCCGAGTGAAGTTACGAAACATTCTTAACCTAACCTACATATTTTTCCGTCTATCTAACCAACATCCAGGGCACACAAAGTACCGGTAAGTACCACGAATTTATCAGATATTGAAGTGAAAGAAAATCTCCGTAAATTTTCACCTATTTACATAACCGTTATTCCGATATTTGTCAGACATTTTTACAGTGTTTTTTTTTTTTACCGGGCCACCGTTATTTACTATTGCGTTATTGCCTATAAATAAAACCAAACGAAGACTTGCATACCTCAATTAATCTATGTACAATCCTAGATGGCTCAAAGTTAGGGGGAAGTCCGGTATCAAAGGTATTCATTATTTTTTTATCGACTTTCATGGCCGATTCATCGCCTTAAACCTCGCCTATCTAGGATACTGCCACACAATGACTATATACATAATTATGTGCATATGTACCCGACGAAAATCTAAAAAATGTGAGCGCTCTTGAATATGAATATTCAAAACCCCTAAACCATATACATTCGTAACAACTACTATTTATGCTTATACATATGCACATAAATAAAAAGATACCGAATAACAAGGAAATACAAAACAAACAACGCAATTTTACTGTAACTGTCCGAAACAACTATCTAAATGACAAACTGACAGTTAACCTCAAGCAATGTGAGCGACGGTTAAGGATGGACAGCAAAGCATACAGGCAGACCGGCACTCGTTCAGCTAGCCAGCCATCTAACCAAGTTATGGGAATGAACGACGAAATGGCCATACGACGATTATGGACAAAGATAAAGTTTCGCTTGATTTGTGGGAGTGTTTGTGTCAATCTGTGGATGTGATAGTCACACATAGCCATGTTTCTGAAATTGGAATGTGTACGCTGTACAGTCTCATACATTGACCATGTACATATAAACACATGGTCTAGCACGCCAATGCGTGTATGTGTGTTACACATACACACTTTGCGTATGCGTGTCGTATGTGCCGAAATATTGTGATAACTCGTCTTACTGCTTACTTTGGCATGACAAGGCGTTGCTCTGCTTGTCAACAGCAACATCAAATTTTTTTCGATAGTTTCACCACATTTATAGGTGAGTGTAGGTGTGTATTACTATATAATATACATACATATATGTACGTTTCAAAAACTATATGCAGCAGTATGCTGATGCATTAAAACGCACACTTTTAGTTGTCTATGCAAATAAAAAGGACTTAATTCCTTCCAGGAAATTTTGTGTCGATCTAATTTAAGGCACGGTAAGTCCCTTCTGTTGCTCCTGAATTTACTTCAAAGACATCTATTATTCACAATTTCTTCAAAAAAATGTACCAACGATTATATTTCGATCTTGGGTATACTCCACAAGTAGAGTTATTTATTTAGTTTCTCACAAATGTCATAAATCGGACCAAGTATGCATTTTCAAATAAATAATTTAGCTAAATGTTTATCTTTACTACAAAAAATACAATAGCCATTTTAGTAGCTCATACAATTCTTACGTAAATCAACCTACAAAAGTCCATTTTTTTGCATAGCAAAGACAGGACAGATTGTCTGATATCTTTTTAAGCCGAAAACCAGCGTAACCTTTTGCTTAGTAGTTTTAGGAAATTAAAAATAAACAAATTTACAATTAAAATGTACTTTTGGTACTAAAAGGTCTCAAAAGATGCCGAAATTTCTCAAAAACATACTCAAAGGTCCGTATAAAAAACCCAGAAATACAGATAAAATACTGGAAGTTACCTAAAAATCGCAATAACTCCTAACAGAGACGAAAAAATTTCAAAATTTTCCGAATACCCTCACACAAAGAGTGCAATAAGTCCCGAAAAAAAACAAAATTAAAAAACCTACATCGTAAAATTTCTTAACGATACCAGAAAAAAATCCCGAAATCAAAAACACAGAATCTGCCGAAAAACTCAGAGAAATACCGAAAAAACGCAAAAAATCCCCGAAACATTGCGAAAGATAGATTCCAGAAAATAAAACACGAAGAAGCGCCAAATGTCATCAAAAATCCTGAAAACTTTTAAAAATGCTACATTCCCTACCTTTGGTTCGTACACTCCACACTCTTGAAGCAGAAATATTTCAAAGTTTACTAAAAGTGGGTTAGGCAGCATGCCAACAGTTCCAAGAAATCCCGAGAAAACGTCAACAAAATCCCCAAAAAAAGAAGTATACCGAAAAATATAGACAATTTCAAAAAGAAATCCTAAAGGTTCAATAAAAATACCAAAAACTGAAGCACAAAGAGTCCAGAAAATGTCCGAAATTTCCAAGAAAAAATGGCAGAATACCGAAAATAAGACAAAAAATTCGAATAGCTCCGAAAAAAAGCGGAAAGTATTCAAAAATTAGAACACAACAACTAACCGTCAACGACGGAATCTCAAAAAGGTCCGAAGAAATTGGCGAAGTCCCGAAAAAACTACCGAAAGACCTCAGAAAATAAAACATGATAAGTCTTCAAATGTATTCGAAAATCCTGAAAACAAAGACAAATTTTCCGCAAGAATTCCGAAAAAATGCGAAGAATCCTAAAAAAATTCCGGAAAATCGCAAAAGTTTCAGCATAGTCTCAAAAACTAAAACACGACGAATACAGAAAATTCCCTGTAAATCCCCAAAAAACCCGAAGAATGTGAAAAATCTAGAACAGCTCAGAAATCTCAAAAGTTCTGGTAAAATACCAAAACCAATTTTAAAAATTTAAGTACGAATAATCCCGAAAAAATTAAAAAAATCAGAACGGCCCGAGAAAAGTCTGAGAATAAGGCACACGAAGAATCTCGAAACGGACTGAAAAATTCCCAAAACAATGACCACTGTTCCCTAAAAATTACGAACCAAATCTCGAAAAAAAAACAAAAAATCCCGAGAAATACCGAACAACCTCAAAAGTTCCAGCACAATACCGAAATAAATCGCGATAACGAAAACACGATGAATCCCGAAAATTCGTTGTGAATCCCCAGCAAAGACGAAGAATAATTTAAGATTCTAAAAAGTCCTTAAGAATTCCAAAAGTTTCAGAAAAATACCGAAAAACATCTTAAAAACTAAAACACGAAAGATCCTAAAAAATAAACAAATCCTAAAAAAATCTCTAGAAAATCTTGAAAAAACCCGAAAAATTCACAAAAAATCAAGAAGTATGTAACAAACTTAGCAATTTCTAAAAATAGGAAGCAAAACTTACCAATTACTTTCTGCTCAGAAACTACCAGGTAAACTGAGCTTTTTGGCTTTTCCGTAAGAAAACAAAAAACGTTCGGTATTTTTTGCATAAAATAATACAAACTAAGTTTTTTTAGTCACGAAAGTGTTATCATCTAGAACGAGAGCGAGTTCAATTGGTATCTTCGAAAATATGATGCGACAATTGTTTCTCTATGTCAAGGGGAGGGAAGGCGGTGCAGAAAATTTGTTCATCATCATCCACTTTCATGGGTGGATCAAGGGGATTCCATGTTCATTATCGATTTTCATGGAAGATCAATCCACTTAACCAAACACCCTTATCTCCGCCATTATTCTATTTTGGGACTATTGGTTGGAAAGGGTTGAGTTGGGAAGCTTTTAAGAAAGTGATAAGTAAAACACGGTCCACCTGAACCGGCTGCTCCATGATTTGGCTATGAAGCTCTGTCGACCTTTTAAGTTGGTAGGTGGGACTTCCTGCCCCCTCCCTCCCAAAATCCATCTGGGTATGGGTTAATCAGACCTTAGTTTCTCATATAAAAAAAGCAAGTAGGATTAGCGATTTCTCAAGTGTTGCATTTCCAACTGGGTTGTAATAATACACAAACACACTCATAGGCACACACATATGCAGTTTCTTTGTACCAGCTGATGCTATATTGGCTTTAAATAGAAACTTTTATCGAATTTATAAATATTAAATTAAAATTTTCCACATTAAAAATACATACTTTGCCAAAATTCAAAGTCAACAAGTTAGAGAAGGTCGTAAAAGCACTGTACCCTAAACAAATCGAGCCCTAACTCGATACAATACAATAGAAATACAAATACGAAATAAATGACACACTTACACATAAGTTTGTATGTGCAGCGTAAAGGACAAAGGAAAGCACCCATACTTGAATATTTTTTGAACATATTGAGAAAGGAATTGAAAAATAATACTCGCACACATTTTTTACAAACTTCTTTGTCAACTGTCAATTGGGTATTGATGTTTTGATTTAGGTTATCACAATATTCCCGAATGGTCAAAAATAATTGCTTGTTTTTGCTTGAAAAGGAGCAAAGGATATTTATTTTTATACTTAAGTATTTCTCGTTAAAGAATGATTGAATGATTTAATTCAAGATTTCATGTTGATTTAAGTATGTATTTTATTTAAGTAAAGGATGTGATTTCGCTCATCTCAGGGTAGGACGTGAATATGTACCTTTCATTTATTGAACAATTTATAAAGAACGCTAGTTAGTGAGTGTTGTGGCATACTTTTAGGGCCTCCAGCCTAAGGTACCAAATGGACTTTCAGCGCCAAACAACAACATAAAGGCCTAAAACAGGTAAACAAATGCACACACAAAAAGGAGGTGACAAAAATTTCAGTAAGCGGCTGACTCAGTGGAGACTGAGGGGGAAAGTGGCTGGTGGGGAAGAAAACAAGACTATGCGATACAATAAAATGACCGCAATTAGGATATGGGACAACAACAATTATATGGGGAACGTCACCAACTATTATGGGTAGTGGATATACTAGTATGTAGGTAATACTCGTACTAGGATGGGTCGAAAACACAAAGCAAAAAAACAACACAAAAGTCCAAAAAATAAAACCTTCTTTTGGGGAGCACCCGAGGTAAGCTCCAACCAAAAGATTACGAACCCACTTGCATTACCGCCGAGCTGCCGGGGATATTTTCAATCCAAACCAAGTTACTGGGATCTAGGTGCGGTATGCCAAGAAATGGGACAGGGGAGCACAGCAGAAAAGTGCCTACCGACAACAACGTCCAAACACAGAAAAACACAAATTATACCTAATCGGTTGTCGGGGTGTGCATCGACCACAGGGGGCTCCTGCGGGCCTATGTCCCCCAAATCCGGCAATAAGCTCGATAGCCCCGGCTGGCGTTAGCCCTTGGATTTGCCTGTGCAACTGCAGTCTTAGGTACCACGTCTGGCACAAGGAACAAAAACAAAACTGGTACCTCGACTGGTACCTCGACTGGTACCCCACAAATCAAATTTCGTTTAGTTTTTTTTTTAAATCACTACCACTAGTTCTCTTAGTACTGCGTCGGCGCGCAGCTAAAAGTTGAGACGCTCCACCTATGCGCCGATCCATTAAAAACGAATTGGGCGCTTTTGCAGTCGCCAACGCAGCGTAGACAAACAAACACCATCGACTTTCCCATTACCGTCATAAGAGAAAAAGGCGACGCCCCTTTTATGGCTTTTCACGTCATCCCTTCCTCCTACTATCTTCTTTACTATCGGTCGGTATCTTTTTAGGGCCAACACCCCTACTGGAGACTTTTCCCCCAATGCATTAGCCTATCACCGATAATCAGCGGCTTCGCTCTTCAAGCTGAGCTTTCAAAAACGCAATAAGTTGCCGGTAGATTTCGCTCCTATCGGTTGGAGTGAAGGAAATTAAGGTAAAACTATGAAACTATGAAATAAACTTTATTGCGGCTAGTGCGTGAGATGAGGATTGAGCTAGAGATGGAATTCTTCCAAGTTACTTTAATAGGCAGCCATCTATGGTGTCGTTGGAAAGCTTCGTGAAACGTTCTTTCCTTTTACTAGCTATCTATGATGTCAGCATAATTAAAGAAAACATTCGAATGTATATGTCTGGCCAATTTTCGATTACAATAAACTACAAAATCCATTTAAACTTTTGCCATCAGTTGCCAAAAAAAACCGCCGCCAAAGCAGGAAATCTTAACCAATGCAGACTAGTAAAACAAAACAAAAGCAACACCAAACGCGAGGAAATAATAAACGAAGAGATAAGCGAAAATCTTAAATGGTGGAACGATTTAAGAAAAAACGTTCAACGTTTTCGATTTCACGATTTGAATATGCAATGCATTCTATTTTCTTCAAGTACTAGCAGACGACAAAAACAGATAAGGCAGACAAAGCTGCGAGTGCAAGAAAAACGCAATGAGGCTATAAAACAATAACAAATTCCATATAAATACATATGTATGTATGTATGTATGTATATACGCAGATGTTTAGTCACGTAAAACGAATAGTTTTGAAAGCAAAGCAGCTTGCCAGCCAGCGCGCCTAAAAGCCCAGAACTAAACGATGATACTCGTACAAGCAAACACCAGCCATAAAGGATATGTATTGTTATGTCTGCAGCTGTTATTGTAACTAAAAGCGCCACTACAACAACAGCAATCTCATTATAATGAATACAACAACAAGACAAACTGCAATCTAACGGCGCTAACGCCAAACTAGCGGTTAAATCGAATGTGGGCTATGAAAACCAAATGAACCTCAAACACCGTTGGCTATGATAACATCTCTGGCACGCATACACCTAACAAACCATTAACATACTTACATACGTATACGTACATTTGAACGCAATTGCAAACGTAAATGTTGAGCACACTATCAAGTGTTTAAATGAGGAAATTGGCAAAAAAAATAAGAACGTAAGAGAAAGAGAAAAGTACGTTAGCTGAGCAGGCAACACGCAAAAAATTTGGTCACCACAAGTGTTCAGGAAGGAGAAGCAATGAATGATGTGATGGAGACTACAGTTGTAGCGGAGCGCTAGGAAATGGGTGTGGAAAAAGTGATATGAAAGGTAGAGGTTACAGTGTCGTATTTCAAAAAACAAATTTTAGATATTTTAGAAATTTGGGATATTTGAATTCTTTGTTTTAGTATCCACAAACGAAAATTCAGCAAATTTAGGGTTTCAGGCTGGGTTTCCACTGGCGAAAAAAAAATATTTACCATTGTCTTGAAAAAAATCTACCAACTCCGGAAAATATATACCAACACCTTTTTTTTCGTTATTATAGTAAAAACTATAGTTTTGTGCTATTTTTTTAGTTATTTCAATTTTTTGATAAGTAAATTTTTATTTAACTAATGACATGTTATTTGGAATCATAATTATGTGATCTTCTTGGTTTCTTTCAATCGTTTGGTAATTTTTTTTAATATTCACAACATTTTCCAATTAAAAATTTGATTGTTATTTTTTTTTGTATAAGAATAGGGTTTGCGATTTAAACAAACCAATAAAAATCAAGGACTTAAGCTCTATACAGCATTTAGAAAAATTCCAAAAATTTACTCAGAATTTTCGGAGCATTTTTGGGTATGCAGTTTTATAGCCCATGGAATTTTAGTATAACCAACAATGCGCAGCTAAAAGTTCACGTTAATTTTTTTAATGTATTTTTTGGCTGCTGTTTTTTTTTTTGGTTTTCTTTTTATTTAACAATTACCATTTATAAAAAGAGCCTTTATTTTTTAGTTTTTTTGCCAACAAACATAGTGTGTATTTTTTTTATTTTTATTTTTTGTTTGTGGCGCAATTCGGTTCCAGTGCTATTCTCAATTCTTTCTTTCTTCGCTCCTAAACTTTTGTGTGATATAGTGTTATTCTTTTGCAGCCTTCCTGGTAAGCATGTCTGCCTTCTCGTTTTCTCCTTTGGCTTTGCGGCCCGGTACATAGAGAAGTAAGACCAAGACATTTACTCTCTCTATGCACTCGAGCAACAATGACGATTTTATTTCCTGGGGCAGGGGATATTGAGTGCAGTCTGAATGTTTCTTAAGATGTTGATATTTTCTCTGTAGACAAACCTCTGCACACAGGCTTCGAACATGGACATCCTTTTGGAATATACGTCGGAGTTTAACCATTGTAACTGAGACCATTGATCCGGGTACAAAGGTGACGGCTCCAATGACTGGGGATGAGTTTGGGCCAGAAGTGTACCAAAGAAGTTACTTCAGATTTTATAATTATGTTGATGTCATCCCTACGGCATGGGGTCTGTAGAGATTTAACCAGGCGTATTGTCCAGAGAGTTTTCAGAAGGTCGAATATGTATTAAGCTATATGTCATCACAAGACGTCGTGATGAATCCAAAGATTTCTCAAACCCAAACATCAATCAAACCTTTTGTAATTCGATTGGAGATCACAGCAACAGAAAAATTTTTCATACATAATTACTTTTATTGAAATTGTTATCGGTATTATTTTACTTCATCAGTATTGCTCTAGTTATTTATAATTTTATAGATATCGATATCGTTAACGGTATTCTATTGGCATTGCTATCGATGTCAATACTGGTTTTATTGTAACAATTTAAAGTGTTGTTGCCGAAGTCCTCGACCAGATATAAAACGGGCTCATCTTCGATATCGATACTTGCTTAGTGCGGCTGTCAGTAGAACTAACGTTAGCACTAACTTCATTTCCATTTTCGTCGATTTTATTGTTTTTTATGTTCTTGTTAATGATACCGTTATCTGTTTTGCTTTCATTGTCATTCTTTCGACTAATGTTGGTTATCGGCAATGGTATATCTGGTATGTATGATGATTGCTGTTAGTATCGATATCTACATCCGTTATTTTATTGTCATAACTATGGGTTCAGCTTTCTTCATAATTATCATTGTTGCTAGTACCATCGCGATTGTTGCTATTATTTTTATCAGAGCCTATAAATAGAGCATACTTTTAGTTTTTAAAATAAAAAATACTTTGCGAAAAAGTTGTCGCTGCTTTTCTCTACAAAAAAAAAAAAACAATAAAATAAAATTATGATACTCTGAGATGGTAGAATGCAAAAAATATCTATAATTTTTTGCTTTTTATTTTTTGAACCAAGTTAATCGGCTATTTCTGATTTATATTTTTAGACATACTTAGATAATCGAATGAAATACTTCACTTTTTTATGGAACTTTAAGATTTTCAGAATAGTTTTTTCGTGATCGTAAAAATATGTCTCGTAATTTTTAAGATTCTTTGTTCTTTTCGTGAACTGAAGAATTTTTTTCGAAATGACACGGTTTTCCTAGGATTTTATATTTTGTAATCTTTTAGAGGTTTTTCGGGGCTTTTTCAGAATATTTTGGGACTACTCCAGATCTTATCGGCATTTTTCTTAATTTTTATTTTTGGAAATTTTTCTGAATTTTTTTTTTAATTTTTTAGATTTTTTCGGTACTTTTTCGTGCCCAGTCTCATACAAGCAAATCTTGCGATTCGAATATTTGTGATTTGTAATGAAAGTAATAAATATTTCAAATGGAAACGAATTTCGAATTTTTGTTAAGAAATTCCAAAAAAGGTTTTGTAAATCGCACGATTTGCAAAGCATGTCTGAATAATATATATTTTAAAATTTTTCATAATTTCTCAGAATATTTCAGCACTTTTCCACATTTTATCGGTAAATTTCAGATTTTTAGGATTTGTTTGGCTTTTTCAGAATTTTTTCCGGGATCTTTTAAGTCCAAAAGCACACTTAAAGCCAAATTTTATTTTTCATGAATACAAAAAAAAAAATAATAATTAAAAAAAAAACCAAGAATTACTGGCATAAAAAAGGGAAACTCCCCTCTTCGTTCTTAATCTCTTTCTAGGAAACTTGTGAAACTCCTAGTATTGTTTTTAAGGAATCTTTCAGCAAAACTTCGCTAATAGCAAGCCACTGTACCAAACAAGAAGCGAACTAACAATTCACAATGTGTCTGACGCTCGGAAGTAAACTCAATGAAGGCGCCCCGTTTGACCCAATACAACCGGAGAGCAATACAAAAAACTTCGCAGACCAAACCCAGTTACACACAAAAATGTTTGTTTAAATGCGTAGTACATACTTGTATATGTATACATATACAGATGCATGTACAAGTGATTGTGTTTACACTTAAGTGGTGTGGTAGCCCCACATCCGGTGGCACCTACTACCCGACGCACATCAATCTCGCAGTGATAGGAATCTTCTCATTTTCTATCCACATCACTCACACTCCGAAGGTACGCGCATTTTTTTCGGGTGTGTAACTTTTTTTGGTACGATTTTTTTTTTTCGGAAGCCATTTCTGGCAGTTCTCGTTTGCCATTGTCAGTGGCAAGTGAAGTAAAAGTTGTGGTGTGTATATATGGTAGACATTTGCCGCCGAATGAGTTTCGTTTGCTATACTCGCCCACATCCGCATGCCATATGAGATACTTCGCGTGCGATTGTAGGACAAACAAGCATACAGATTCACACACGCAACATAGAATGCAAGCAGAAAGAAAGAAGGACACTGCACTGCGGAGAGCACGCATTTTGTATAGTGAAAATGCGAGCTACACAATCAAATTCAAAATTCCATTTCATTCAGTTCGTGACGCTGTCAGACGGGCAAACACATACTACATATGTATGTACATACAAGCGCAGACATATTTTTATACACGTGCATACAACGCACACGAGCTCACTTTTTATTTTATATAAGTCACTCACAGAAGTATTCGTAAATTAGTTATTTCACAATATTCAAAATGTTTTCCATCATAAATCTTTTTCGCTAATTTTTTAATATAAAATATAGCTTTTTCTATACCAAAAACCATATAAATCATTCTTGCAACTTTGTACAAAATTCATAAAAATGAATCAAACTTAAAAAAATTTTCATCAAAATTTCAAACTTTTTATTCGGAGTTTTTAGTAAAATTTTCGGTATGCAGTTTTGTGGCCCGTTCAATTTTAGTGTAATAAAGTGCAAGTTTAAATCAGCTGAAAATTATAAGGCATGCACAAAATCTATTTTTATATGGAAGAAAATGCGCAACACCCTCGACAAAAAAAAATCTAAAAAATCAGCGGTAATTTTTAGCTACTTGAAACTTACACTTTACCACACTGAAATTGAACGGGCTACAAAATTGCATACTCAAAATTTTTCTAAAAATTCTGAATAAAAAGTTTCAAATTTTTATGCAAATTTTTTTAAGTTTGATTCATTTTTATTTTTTTTTTACAAAGTTTGTAGAAATCTTTTTGTATGGGTTTTTGTTATAGAATGAGCTATATTTTAAATGAAAATTAACGAAAAAAATTTATAATGGAAAACATTTTGAGTATTGTGAAAAAAACTAAATTACGAATACTTCTGTGAGTCACTGTATGTATTTACTGCTTTTGTGTTGTTTGCTACTACTTCTCATTCTTGTCACGTTCTTAGTGCAACGCAAGTGAAGATGCTGCCATTTCGAGTAAAGTTGGCAAAAAAAAACAAAACCGCCAACCAGCGAATGTACATAGGTACAATAACAACGTTGGCGACAGCTAAAGCATCTGTGTTTAAATTGAAGACGGCAATATTCTTAAGCCTCACTCTTGTCTAATGACACTTCCGTAGGAGTTGCAATAACAACAGCGAGCAGCAAATGATTGCCGGTGTGCGAACGCGGTTCCGCCCATCTATAAGTAGTCGGGCCACTTTGTAATGCACCTGTCGTTTGCTAGTTGTTGTTTTTGTTTTGGCTGAGTTGTTGAGAACTGTCGCGGCTTTTTAGCCGCCGCCTGTTACTATCATGTACTTAACATGACATTTCCGCATCCGTTTGGTGTTTCCGAAACAGTGGTGGCTTTAATATTTTAAGTTATTCATGCTGTATGACAGGGCGTATGAGTGACTTTTATTTTAGATGGGATGTATGTACTACTATGTATATTAAATTCAGGAAATAGCGTATTTTAGCTTATAAAATATTTTTTATATCGATGACGCTCTAATACACGGTCAATAATTTGGATTTAATTTTTAAACCGCGCTGGAACTACTGCCTTTTTTAATTTTTTTTATAGTCTACTTTTTAAACCAGTCAATAGTTTTAAGCAATTTTTAATATATTCTGGTTTAAATTTTAGTCCGAAAAGTTCGTGGTTTAAAAATCAAGCCAAAATGTTTTAATTCTAGTTTCTAGGTTTCATATATAGAAAATTTGGTTTAAAATCTAAACCGAAATAGAAAATGTTTGCACACAGCGAAATGTAGTGTTGATTCAAACTCAACATATGAAAGCACATTTACATGCGTAGCTGTAGCTGAGTGTGCAAAGATGCTTATGTGCTCTCTTTTTTTTTAACTGGGAAGGTTTGTATTTGAAACTGAATTTAGTTTGGTCATATATGTAGTCCAAAAAGTTTAAAATTAAAACCGAAATTTTTAACCGTGTAATGCAGTCAACGCTGAGTTCCCTCTTTGGTGAGGCTTTCCGATTATTTATTTCTTTTTTTAGGCACTCATAAAAAGCAGAGGTAAAATTTAAATGTACGTTTGGAGCGGAAAGTCTAAAACGATTCTCAAAATATCCCGAAAAATAATACCCAGATATTTGCAAAAAGTCCCGAAACAATCACAAAAGTTCTCAAATGATGTCGAAAAAGGAAGTTCGAAGATTCCTCCAGAGTCCCGAAATAAACTTAAAGGGCACCGCGCAATCTTCAGAAAAAAACTTAAAGCATTTGTTTTTAATATCAACGCCTAAACTAAATTAAAACGTAAGATTTAATCGGTCGTTTTTAGCTAAAACGAAAAATCAGACAAACTAGGCCTTGTATTTTTGTCTTTAAAACCACATATAAATGAGAAAAAAATCGATTTTTTTTGCTCAAAATATTAAAAGCCAATGTTGTTTAAGTTATGAGGAAATCTTCTTGATTGGCTCTGTAAGCCCCTAAGCGATTTTGGTCGAGTCAACCAAAGCGCACCAGTCGTTTCTTTTCCGTGCCAACTGGCGATTTTTATTTCATGTTCAAAAAAAAAAACTGCGGCAGCAATGGCGATGGCATTGGCAATAATGAAAACTATCAAAGAAACTATATATGTAGATATGACCCGCGGAAACAAAAAGAACGCAGATATTAATATTAATGGCGTTCGAGATAACCATAGCTTTGCAGATAATCGATAACTATAAAATAGCGATAATGAAAGCAATGACGATATAATACATAGTTCTCCCGCGAACAGCACTAAAAATATCGATATCGATAACAGTTACATTGACAATAGCTTATCGATTACGGTATCGATAACTAATAAACAAGCATTAATTGAAACCTATTCAAAACAATGATAACGATAGCGAAAATATCACCGATAGCAATTTTGATAAAACAAAACACCGTTATTTTATGACTTTTATTTTTTCGATCGAGAATAATCGCTATTTTTCGATTTGTAATTTCTCGATAACTATTTAGTAGTTGTTTTTGATTTTAGTTTTTACGACATTTACATTTAATTTTTAACCAACTTCAAAACAAGGCGGGGGCTATCAAATCGTCGGAATATTATTTTTTTATGTGTGCTACTGCATAACTTGGGTGGTGTTCTCTCCCCGCCGCTGTTTAACAGACGACTGTTCAATATTGGTCCGATATTGTATTGATGACCTCTGCTCGAAAGTAAAGGGCTACCTCTGCGAACCTTCTCGCTTATTCACTGCACGAAACCTAAACCTTACCTCGACGAAATCAACGGCGAACCTCTTCACCACCTGGACGAAGGAGATCAGGCTTCAACTAGACATCCACGTCGATGGCACACCAATTCCAAAAATTCT
Source organism: Rhagoletis pomonella (assembly GCF_013731165.1). Taxonomy (NCBI): domain Eukaryota; kingdom Metazoa; phylum Arthropoda; class Insecta; order Diptera; family Tephritidae; genus Rhagoletis; species Rhagoletis pomonella. The sequence continues at coordinate 40,758,664 of NW_023458559.1, read as the reverse complement.
AGAGGTTACCTCTAATAGCTTTCAATCTTCCGCGATCAAAAACGGAATTGTAAAAAAAAATACAATAAGGTCCTCAAGGCGCTCTCAGACAGCACCCGGGGCAAAGGAAAAGGGACGCTGTTGGCAACATACAAGGCAATTAGATGGCTGGTTTTTTTAGAAATGCTCCACCTGCTCGATTGCCGTGGACTAGTCGGACGCAGTGAACGAAGCTACAGACTTGTCAAACCGCCGCCCACCGGACAGCGAGAGAATGCGTTTTGATGTTGTTTGAGCATCATCTGTATAGCGAGGCACAAAACAATATTCAGCAAGCAGTTTCTGGTAAGGTGCTGACTTGAGCATCCGAACAGGCTCTTGCTTGAGCGGGAGTCTCCGCATAGGTACGTTGAGTATAGTATGTACGTAGCCCACACCTAATAGAACAACAGTCTTCACCTTCAGCGACTCTTCGCCTATAAATTCCGTGATGGGAGCCCAATCTCCACCTGTTGCAAATATCTAACTTCATCTGCCACGTGAAACAACCGCCCCTCTGGCCTACGGTCTGTACACTTTAGTCATGTAAATCTATCGAGGCTCGACCCCGATATGACCACTGAGTGTTTCGCATGTGGAGATTACCACCACGACACCAACCACCTCATCAAATTCCCATTCAAGCCCACTTAGCTAACACCCCTATCCCTGTGGTCCAACCTCGTCGAAAGGACTCGTTTCGTAGGCCAACGGTTAGTTGAGCTTAACGACAACAATTTATGGACAAACTAACTAGGGTTAAAATTTTCCTTAACAGAACTTATGTAGATTAGCTCCCGGACAGATTAAAATCATCGAATTTAAAATCGAATAAAACCTACCACACAACGTAGCAAGATTACTATGAAAAAGCAGAAAATCGAGTCAACGCCTCAAGTACATTCTGAACTTAATGGAAAATTGCGGATAAGAAACATTAAGTGTGACGGACGTAGCACAAATGACGATGCGATAAAAACATTAATTTGCACTTCATGAAAAATAAAAAAATAAAAAATTCTACAAACGAATAAAGATGGCAAATAGCACGGCCTTTATGCGCATGAACACAAATATGGATGCAATAAATAAAATAAGAAGAAATAAAAAGCCTGCGAGGTAGGAAAATGTAAAGAAAAATCACAGAAATTAATGGAAGTTAAACAAATGAGGGAAAAGATTAACGAAAATATGAAAAACATAACGCCAAGGTATTTATGTAAATATGCAGCATATGGGCAAGTCCAAGCGTTCTGGACGTTATGTTCAGACGGTTCTTTAAATCTTTTTTGTCGGCAAAGAAGTTGTAAGATAAAAAATTTTATGGCATAAGAGAAGGCTTCAAGCTTCGTACTTATAAGAATAAAAAGTGGAAATTTAAATAGAAATTAATCGCGGTGTATTTTCTCTAAACATTTTTGCTCAAACGCACAGGACAAGTTTGTGTTCAAGCCACTTAGAAGATATGGTTCGATTTGGCTCAAATTTGAAACAGATATTAATTCCAAGAAAGAAAATATTTTCATTCAAAATTTACTTAATGCAGTGAAGTCGCAATATCTCTAAAAATCGTATTTATGGACGGATTTAATTCAAATTTGAAACGTACTACAGTCATGTGAAAAATAATAGAGACATTTTGACCAGTTGTGACCATTTTACTTTTGTTTGTGTAATGTTTATTATTTATTTTTTTTTTATAAAAAATGCAGCTCATTATCTAACAAAAACCAAATAAGTCTAAATTTCAAACTTTACAGAAAAATTATACATACTAAATTTTACAACAAAAACAAACTTGTTATTAAAAATTTTTAGCTACTTGAAACTTGCGCTTTGTTAAGCCAGAATTTAATGGACTTTAAAACTGCATACTTAGATTTTTTTAAAAACACTTGATAAAATAATTTTTGTTGTTGTAAAATTTTGTTAAAATTTTCTACAAAGTTTGAAATTTAGAGTTGTGTGGCTTTGTTAGATACTAAAATGCACTTTTCTAAAAAAAAACAATATCTAAACATTAACAAACAAAAGTAGTCAAAACTGGTCAAAATGGCGTGCTTCTTTTATTTTTGACTGACTATATTAGGGTGATCCTTAAAATATTAAATATTTATTATTTTCTTCACAGAAATAAAGACGTCGACGAAAATTTAAAAATAAAAACAAAATCTTAGGGGTTACAAGGGAGGATTTGAAAAAATTCAATTTTTTAACTAGCGAAAATTCGACAAAATTTTGCTTTTGACCGGCTATAACTTAGCGAGTTTATGAATTTATATGCATACGTTTCAATAACATGTAAAATTTATCAGATTTCAAGTCAAAATTTTGTAGAAATTTTGTGGTTTTTTTTGTTTGGTAGCGACTTCTAAAAACTTTTTAAAATTTCGAAATTTTATCGGATGTCTTAATTTTTTACGTACATAGAACAATTCTTTTCCCGTTTCTGGTTGACGATTTCTCAGATTTGCCCATATGAAAAGCCACAAACCAACGAGATAAATGTGAAATGCTTATGTGTAAGAATTAACACAGAATACCATGCGCGCAAAATGATTTAACAGACTCCATTAGCGCATATATGTATAATGCATCGCAGATTTCTCAAGAACCCTTTCAGTGTAGCAACTGTCAAGGCCTTGAGTGCAAATAGTTAAGTATGCAAGTGTGGAGAAATTCGCTGTTGGACTTTAACCACAAGAATGCCGGTGACGACAGCCTTCAGTAATATGGTAATTACGAATATATTTATAACGTTGATTAAAGCAGTTGGAATATGTAAAAACAAAAAAATATACATAGATAAAAGTGAAGTTAAATACACAGGCAGCGGCGATGACGGCAATGGTTGGCAAATGATGAGTAAACAGTTGTGGAAAATACGAATGTACGTGTATAGTATTTACATACTACGTTAATGAAAGACACTGTGAAGAAGACTTTAACTTCAAAGCAGCTATCGACAAAAAACTCTATCTTCGAATTCAAAACTAAACATAAACGACTTATTTTAAAAAGTACCTATAATATATCGATTTTTTATGAAGTTTCGTAAAGCTTTTTAAGGAAGTTTCAACGTTCAGAAGTAAAAATTGGACATAAATTTATGGTAACTTAAGAGTTGAAAATACATTTTTTATAACTTAAAATGGGTATTTGAAATTTTTGGTATATTCAAAACTTTGGTCATTTAACACAGGTAATAAATTTCGGGTCATTTAAAAACCGGATATAAATATTTAGACATTAAAAACTGACCATAAACGTTTGGTCATTAAAAAAAAACGAACATAATCATCATCATTTGGTCATCAAAATCTTAACGTAAATATTTGAAAGCTAAACAAACTTGATATAAATTTTTGGTATTTATTCAGCACAATTTTGAAATTTTTTAAAAATTACGCAAACTTTTTAAGGAAATTGTAGCGTTCGGAAGTAAAAACTGGATATAAATTTATGGTAACTTTAGAATTGGACCACATTTTTAGGAAATTTAAAACTGAGCACAAGCTCAGGACACGTTTTTGCTAAGCATAAGTTTTTGGGTAAATTAAAAAGTGGACATATATTTTTGATCATCTTTGGAGAAAGCTTGGCAGGCTCCGCAAAACCTTCGAGGGTATTTCTGCATTCGGAGGCGGCATAAAATAGTAAGGCCCTGTATTGATTTGTTTTTAAACATCAGGAACCACACCACAAATTTGAGGAGAATCTCGGCCAAACACTTAGCAAAAAGGTTGAATGCTAAGTATGAATTTTTGTACATAAAAGATATGCCTATTTTGGGGTCTGGCGCAAAATAATTGCCACTACCTTATGTAGTCAAATACTTGTATATTAAGTACTTGTAGCATACTGAATTGCATGTATTTGCGTACTTCATTAGTGCCCTTCAAAAAGTTAATTTTGTTGACGCTTCCATGCAGGCGACAAAGTCCTTGATTTTAAAGTTAAATTTACGTGTCGCTTTTTTTTATTTTTTTATTTACCAACTTAATTAATAAATTGCAATTTATATTAATGAGCAAATGCAGCCAACTTATCAACACTTTCATACAAATGCATATGTACATAGATATACATACGTATGTATGTGCATGCTTAACCTGTAGGGAAAATCTTTGATTCTGAATTCGTTCGATTCTTGTACTTTTAGTGCCACAACCGATTTGCGATAAATCTCTTTTGCATGCAAACAACTGTAAATGGAAATTGTCTCCTACAAAAATATATTTTCTTTAACGGCACGCCAGTTCGAAATTCCACTGTTTAGATCTAGTTCGCTTTGAATCCCTTTTTCTATATTTCCAAACCAGTTCGTGGGTGTACAGAGGTGGTTGCTATTATTTCTTAGATTCCAGAAGGCTCCAGGCTCCAATGACGTCAAATGCAATAAGTTGAAATCGGATTACAAATTTTTATTTTGTGTTTCCAAAGTATGAAAAAGCATCTGTGAAGTACAGAACGGTAGTGTATTCGAACGAAAAAATTGGCAAACACAAATATATTTAAAGAAAACAAAAAAGGGTTGTGTTCACCCGCTGCATCCATTTTTCTATAATTCAGAATCAGTTTAAAATTCGCCACCTTAGATATAGATTTCTAATGAAAAGTTTTTATATTCTTTACAACACATTTCTGGGACTGTTTTGTATGTCTAAGTCCCATTTTGCAGGGTACATATTTAAGTGCATATGTAGGTACATACAAAGCTTTACACGCATTAAACTGTTAACATGTTCATGCACATTCATGTCGGAATGTGCTTTGCAATTCCCTTGTACTCTCAGTTATGCAGTTAACATGTATTGCGACCCGCATTGAAGAATTTGATTAATAATCCAAGAGTATGCATTTAATTGCTTCAATTATACATTAAAAATTACCAGAATAAGAGTTTTGTAGTAGACTACTAACTCACTTAAGCTTAAATGTAGAAAAGAGAAAAGGGCGGTAAATAAGTTTCCCACTAACTCAAGTAGTTACGCACCAGAACAATTTCGATTGTAAGTTAAGTATTTGTATTTACTCTAGCAACCTTGTATCTGTGCATCTTAATGTGGTGTCTTCGTTGTGTACATTCAATGAATTCATTTATTAAATGTGAGCTGTCATCAAGGCAGCACAGACGGAAGCTGGAATTGTGCTGTGAAATACAAATTCTTGAACGTAACGGACATGTCAAATAAATCAAGGTCATTTGTAATTCATTTAAATATTAAATGAGTAGAGCACCATGTTGCCATACAGTATTTACGCATAAATGAAAATGAGGAAGTACTTGAATATTGCTTAAAAGGTAACAGTGATGTCATCAGTGGAAGATTTTGGTCGACCTTCTCGGGACTCGTCCCCTAAAGAAAAATGTCCCGCCTGGAATCTACGTAAATACTTGGAAATAGTCTGTACAGACGATGCAATCTTTTTATATGCAATTTGACATTCATTTAATATTTTTAGTGGTTTTAATTTACGCCGAGAACCACATAGCGAATTTCAATTTACGTTGGTAGTGGAATTTCGTCTGATCCTTCCTCAGCGATTTTCCTTATCAGAACTTTTATTGGCTTACATGGTTTACGGACCAATATTGAAGTTGCAAGATCATAGAATATTACGCACGCTTGGCAGAGATCTCACAAGTGGTAATAAGACCATCGGTAAAACTCATGTCATCGAAAGGGATTAGTATTCCATATGGTATCACAGCGCTACTATTCTTGGCCTATGTGTGAGGAGGATTCTGCTCTTTATTCGTTTCAATTTAAACTAAAAATGTGTACTTTACAGAACGCCTGTGCTTTTAACGCTATTTTTGTATTGGCCAACGCAAAAAATCTTATTAGGCGCCGCGAAGCAAGCGGGCATTGGCTAGTAAAGACATAAAAGAGGTACGAAAAAATAGTTTTTAATAAATTCTTCATAGAAAATTGTTACTTGCAGGATGAAATCTTTTATACCATTCCTACTTCCTTGAACTATATAAATTGTTCTTAATATAAGCAAGTTAACCAGCTTTGCGCCAAACTTTAAATAAAAAGCAACCGGGGACAGTTTAAGATAATATAAAATGAATGAAGAGACAAAAAGGAAATGAAAAGTCCATTTCAAGAGTTTTAAGAAAATTTACTTCAATGCTTGCAACGGAAACGAAATAAAACTTGAGTGAAAAACTTTATGACAGCAAGTTTTCTAAGCTACGCTAAAAAGCGGCAGCGTTTTGAAAATGCAGCTGAGCGTTAGACAAACTTATCGCTCCCTGGTTCTACGCCATGCGGCTGCTGTTTCCGCTGCCCGAATGCATTAGCCTGGTTAACGATATCAAATCAACACTTGCCGGGACTTCAAGCAACACAGCGGACTGTGTTAGAAGGAAGTCAAAGAAGAAGGAGTAAAGAAAGTTGCTGTAAAAGTGGGAGTGACTGGCGTAGCGGATTACCCAACAGATCACTCCGCTTTTCAGTTGCACTGCATTCAACGTCATTTCGACAAACTACTGCCATACGTACAAACTGGTATATAGAGAATGCCACGCAGAAAACCAAGCGTAGCATTCTTACAGCACAGCGCTCTATTTTTAATCGCAAGGAAAATGCCTTAAATGGCAAGCATGACGCAGGATTAAAGCAGCCGCACGCAGCGTATAGCCGCTGTGATAGCGGAGCAACTGCCTGCTGCTAGACATAGACATTTACCAACAACACTTGCTTACTTATTTATGAAGAATGCTTGCTTGCTTGTTTGTTTGTTTGTATGTATGTATATGGGCTTGATTTCATTCTTACTCTGGAAATCGCAGCAGGAGTCAGAAACTTTTGCATAAACTTCTCTGAATTCAATTCTGCGTTAGCCATGGTCAGCTACGTGTTAACAACGTTGACTTGTGTTGACTTGTTTCTTGATTCTTCATTTCAGATTCTTGGTCAGTTTGCTTATTTATTTATACTGCTGATTCTCTGACACACACACACACTAACCGGAATCGAGCTGAATTCATGTAAATTATATTTATGACAGTTCTATTTTTTTTCAAACATTTTGCATTACATAATGTTGGTCGCATTTACTACTTCGGATTGTGTTTGGTTGGCATGGTTTTAAGGACAATTTATGTAGTTAGAGCAGTTACCAGAAGCTAATCAGTGATAAATGTTTGTGAAACAACTAATGCATAAATAAATCAGTTTTGTTGCACAAGGTAAATTTAAAAAAAAAACTAGCCTGTGACGATAAATGGCTTTATGTCGGATAATGTGGTAGTAAATACGCATTTGTCTTCAAGTACAATCATTGCATGGATCTTGTTGTCAAGGCCTATACTTAGCCACAGATTAGCAGCTTAATGATCAACTCTTTATAAGCAAGTAAAGATCACGTAAATGAATGGCTGAACTCTCGGCTTATAAGAAGAGTAAAGCGTCGAAAGCTTTCGATTCGCTGCTAAAGTTTCTACCTGTAGGCCAATATGCAAAAGAAGTTAGCTCGTTACACTGCCTTTAGACTTAGATTAGGTAAGTAAATTAGTTGCTTTGTTCTTGGCTATAATAGAACAAAAGACACCGCGATCTGAAAGATCTTTTGTATTCCTTAAAGGGAGAGTCCTTTACCCAGTGTGCCCATTATACGAGTACCTTTGGCTTCCCTAATGAATAGTAAAAGGCCCTTGGTGCTTGAATTCTTTACTACAAATCTGTGACAGATAATATGTCTCATCGTCTTCCCGGCGGCATTCTGACTCTGTGATCACACCTGTTGCATGTAAAATCGCAGTAGGTTGTGACCAGCCAGGTACCCAGAAAGCAGCCTAATGTTAGTACTTACTGACACCTGAGACAAGGTTTAATTTTTGCGCATACTTCAGCTAATACTTCCGCCCGAAGCACCGTGAGCCATCTGGCCATGGAAATGGCAATCTACATACAAGTGTACCTATCTGGAATCAAGAGCAGAAAGCCCGGGCCGAAATAAATATTTTCGTGAATAAAGATCTTCTTATATTTCGCTTAATTTAGTCGAGGAGTTTCAGTCACTGACTCCGCGACCGGTGCAATTAAATTGTTTTTGCACCGAAGTTTATTTTCTAAATGCCTCTGATATACCGGTCACTGTGTGCCTTAATTAGTTTGGTAGAGCTCAGTAACTAATCATCTAGATGACTCATCTTTAGCTCATTAATCAGCATCAGAAGGCAAAGAGATTTTTCTCTATAAAAGCATGAAAGCGACATAATTTTTGAGCAGGATAACGACGCTTCAGCCTCCTGTCACGAAATATTTTCTGCTTTTTAGATACTCCTTTTGAGCAAGAATTTTCCGCAGAGGTTATTTCAGGTGCTTCAGAGGTACTGACAAACACCAAATCATGTAGTATTAACGGCCCATAACTAAGAATGCTTCTCCGAAAGCAATGGTCCTAACAACAGACCTAAAACCGTCAAGAGTTGGTGATCTCTGCACTCTGCTGAAAATTATCCAACCACCTACTTGCAAACCTCCTTTTGGACCCTTGTGGTGGGAGCCTGACATTACGTTCATTTACAAGGTGTTTGGGAGTTCTGAAGGACGTGTCACCTTACGAAGCTACCTTGAACTAAACAGGAAATAGTTCCAGCTTCCTTTGTGCCATTGGTAGCAGGGCTTAACTTTTAGCCCCAGGTCTGCTGGCTGCAGCGGTCACAGGATTACGAGCACTTTCTAGTCCGTGAGACACGTCGGATTAGCGTTCATTCCTTGGCAGTGTAATTATGATTGAACTTTCCAGTTTGGCCAATTTTTTGAAAAGCTCATCAGGCATTAAGTTCTCTGTTGATCTCGTTCGCTGCTCTGTATTTTGTGCAACGAAAATCTCACGAGCAATAGGGGTAAAGAAATCTTGTCTGGTGCAACGACGTGGTTCCAAATTTTGCATGAATTTAGGAAGGGTGGTGCATCGAAGATCTTTTTCGCACTTAAATTTGAGAGATCGAGGGAAAGCGTTTTTAGAGATAGCATGGTCTTAGTTGATCCAAGTGTGCGAGGTGGCAGGCGAAAAATGGTCAACGTATACCGTATACTTTGATGCCACCTTTCCACAACAAAAAGTTATATGGTCTGTCCGGATAGTTTTCTTAAAGTTTTGGAAATTCCAAAATAGTACGACATTTAATGTTTAAAAAAAAAATGTTTTCCTGTGATTTCAATGTTTCGTGTTCGAAAACTTTTGCACGAAACCTTGACTTGCGGTTTCAAACCCCACATGTCACACGCAAATATACGCGAGCGCTCTGATTCATTCTACATTCTTCAGACATTAATTAATTTCCTGTTCATTTTCGCACTGATTGAAAGCAATATCCTTTGCGACCTTTTAAATTAAAAAATATTTTGCACAAAAATTCGTAGTTAAATCATTTAAAATTGTTGATTAAATTTTTTGTGTGTAATAACATTTGCACGCGGCTGCAGTACGAAGCCTTCACCTTTCAACATTACTCATACATATCTACATATACCAGTTATGCAAAGGGTAAATATTAAAGGAATACACATACATTATGACTGTTTGCATAGCATAAAATATTTACACATAAAATGAACAGTATCTACAAAAAGATTGCCACACGCCACACACACACACGACACACGCACACTTGAACAGAACAATCTGTCAGTCAGCAAGTTAAAGTGTCGAGCGAGTCAACTGTGTATGCAGACTAGTGAGTTGATAAATTTTCTGAATTTCCGTTGTGGAATTAATTTCTGAAATTTCATTCGTTGCTCGTTTCCGCTTTGAATTATGACCAACACGCTCGAAACTGTGTAGCGAGTGTAGATATGCCAAAGCGACTGACAGCACAACTGAGCAATACATACGAGTACGTACATAAGTTTGCATGTAATCGCAGTGGAGCAATTAAAAATTGTTTACTACTTCCATTTTTTAATAGGTTTTTATTTTCTGCGCTGGTGCTGTATTTTTTGCTACATTCTCACCATACCACACTAGCGTCGCATCGGCAGCAATTAAATATTGTGCAAATTGTATTCCAAACGCAAAGAGCCACCTGCTACTCCAGCTTCTATGCAAGCACACCACCTTTTTAGTAAAAACTTTGCTCCCCTTCCTACTCTCAACAGTGTTTCCCTTTTTGGCTGTTGGTAGCCAACCAGCCAGCCAACCAGCCGTCCGTCCGTTCACTCGCAAATGACACCGATAAGCTACACTATAATTTTCGACTTAAAGTTACTGGAAAGTTGAATTAGACTCGTACATCCCACATAATTTCCCAGCGCGCACTCTCATTCAAAACGCACTTTTTACTATCTACGCGTCATCATTACCACAACCACGCCCCGCTGTCGCATTGTGTGGCCGATAAGTGAAAGGAAAAAACAGAATAAAAAAGTTCGCAATGACCACAAACGGTTGCAAGAAACGAGATAAAAAGCGAACTTAGAGGGAGTTGCTGAAAAGAAAAAGTTGCGCAAGCTATACTTAAGAAGCTTTTTATGCTCATCGCGGCCAGCGAACGATGGCCGGGGTATAAACGCAAAGCACAGCGGGAAATAAAGAACTGGTGAGGCAAAGAAAAGGTTAAGAAAGCACTCAGCGGCAGTGTGAGTCGGATGAGGGAAGGGAGCGTGTAGCTGGCTGGTGTGTTGAAAAGATCAGAGTTTTTTATTTCTGTCAAGAATTATCCTGTGAACAGGATACGCCAAAGGCAAAGGCAGCGCTTTACGTTTTGTTTTTTTTTGTCCTTTGTACGGTACACACACACACGTACAAAAAGAAGAGAAAATTATGGTATGCCTGTATTTGAGTTTGCTTTGCCTGAGTTTGAAGTGAAATGCAAGCGTAAATGCAACTTTCGAGTGTAAAAGTTTATTTAGAAAAATAAAGGAATTCCGTTATTACATTGAGAAAAGCGGTAAGTGTAAATATTTGAGTTTTTCAGCTGATACTTTAATTAAACGTTTGAGATTTAAAAACTGCAAAATCAATTTAAGTGATTAAGTGTTCCTTACAGCGGTACTTGATGCTTTGATAAAAGTTAAGCTCTGAAAGAAACCAAAAATTCTATAAAAATATTAACCACATTTCAATAAATTTGACAGTTATTTGTTTAAATAACCAACAAATATGAGACATAGCTTGAAAATGCCATTTTCTAACAGCGGTGGAAAATAACTAACCTCGGCGTTAAATTCAGACACCTAGCTCAGACACCTAAAGTATTTGATTATGCAGACCCAAAACTACGTGGACTTGTGCCTGCCTGTCACTGAGGACCATGGTTCATTAATATTTGTAGTTCCCACTCGTATTTATGTATCTCCGTACACATCCGGGGTCATTCATAGTCTTTCCGAAATGGAGGCGCCCCATGTTGATTTTGTCCTGAACTTCTTTTAAAATACTATTCTCCCTGGAATCTCGTCTCTAGGTCGCTCCTAGAATTTATGACCTTTCCTTTGTCAAACCCTTATACAGCAAAATTAATTAGAGTTCGTTTAGCGGCTTTTTCTATGGTTGCATGTAGGGGGCTCCAGCTCAAATATTACCTCCAGCGCAAATGGCTGGCAGGTACGTATTACTCCCGATAAGGATATCAGATCCTACCTGATTCGCATAGTCTACCACTCATTGTCGTCAATCTGCAATAACTGCAGGCTCAGAAAACATTATATTTTGACGCTATCGGGCCAAAGAAAAATGGGTAGTAGCTGAGTGGGTTTAAGAGGCCAAGTACAGAGGTGGTTGGTGTCGTATGGGGTGCTTTCACTCTCAACTCTTTGGTAATTGTCTCTCGCTGAATGTATGTACAGCATCGGGCCAAATAGTTGTGCGATATAGGTTTGGATCTCGCCCATGAGATAGCGCCCAGGAAATTAGTCTGCTCACAGCAATATCTTTTAAGAAGTTCCTGAGGTATTAGCCAATCTGCAATCGCTTTTTGGGCAGCATTGTGACCTCTCTGTGTATTAGGTATACAGGAGGCATCTTGATCCTGTCCGCAGTGCGCTGTTCTAACAGGTATGTAACTTCGTCCGTTTGCCTCATATGCTTCCGAACAACGTTCTTTGTTGCCACTCTGAACTTTATTGAGAAGCAGAGCAATCTGTTAAAAGTAACTCTTAAAATGTTCAGGGTAAGCCCAACAGCAGCTTGATATCCTACGCTTAGGTGGTGTAAAAGGTGCCACCGCCGGCCGCCAATATCGATCAGTCGCCAGCGTAGGTAATCAGTGAAACTCCACATGTTGGCTGAGGGAGCTTCGAAATAAGTGCAAAGAGTGCACCATCTTTTGGAATTCTCTGTTTAATTATTCTTGGCTTCGAAAGTTTTATCTCGAAAATAAGCTGACGACTGTCGACCGATTAGATAATTTTCCGGCCACCGTTTTAGGGCCTGCTGGAGAGGGAATGTCACAACACTCTCCCGTATCGTGGAATAAGAAAGGGCTTCGAAGGCCTTCAGCCTTTGTCTACCCTGTTTCAGTAGACGGACTACTAACTCAGATTTTCACGCGTTAACAATGATCCGAGTAGGCCACATACACAATTTTTTGGATCAGCATGCATCGTACGTCGGGGCCAACTCAATAGGCTTGTTTTTCCGCAAACATTCATCTAAGGAATGATTGTTAGAAGAATAGTATTTTGAGAAAATTTTCAGCTAATCTATCCACGTGTGATTCGAACTTCGTTCTTTTATGAACTCTCCGTTAAAATGATTTATGCAACGAGTTTTAAGTGGAAAGTAAAAAGAAAAGACGAATAAGAATTATTGATATATATATATGTAGGCCAATATTTATTTTACAGCCAAGTAGTGTTTTAGGTTTCTTGGTTCCTTGATGGTGCGATCGAAAGTGGCTAGGAAATTACCGATTTTTTCTCTTGGAAAGTCTTGACAGCTTCTCGCTCATTTGTTTGACAGATTTCTCTTACAATCTGTGTACGGATAATCGGTTGGTGCCCGAAAATGTAGGAAGCCATTGGCTATCGGGAGGCTCAATTGTTATTATTAATAAATTTTAAATATAGCGGCATCGTTACCGGGGAGTAGTTAAAGGAAAAGGTATGAGGAGTTTGGCGGAGACCTCGAACTCTGACCGGTATTCAATATAATCGTAAATCTGTCTCACTGCAGACTATCCATGAGAAAGGAGTTTCACAAAATCATGGAGAATAGGGGAGAAGGTAAATGTGTCAACCTACATGCCTACAACCATACAAACCATTTGGTGAAAAGAGGGTCGTCTATATAAGGATGCGATTCTTCACCGGGTGGTAAAATGCTTTACTCGGACTCTTACTTCGCATAACTTTGATTCACATCCACCATACACCCATAATCTTTTAAAGGATGATAGGCAGAACGGAACTCAGCTCTTCCTTCTTTCGGAATTTTTTGATTTTATGAGGCCAAGCTAAGCAAATCGGCTGGTATTATGGCATAATGAAACCTTGAAGCGAGATGGATATCCTTCGAAACTTCATTACGGGAGTACCACAGCGGAGAAGAGTCAAAGTGTAAAACTTTCGGGTTGTCACTTAACTAACATGCATAAGTCTATGTTGCAGATTAAACCCACCACAGCGCATTCGTCCTGATTGTGCATAGAAATAAAAAAGTTTCTGCTCACTCCTTATTAGTTCTATCATTGCAAAATATGCACTTCCTTCATGCATACATAAATTCTACTTAATGACTTTTTCCTGCGAACTACAGCAATTAACGACAGCACGAAAACGGACGTTTGCCTTAACGCTTGGGGACGCTTCATACGGAAGAAACTGCAGTGTTTGTCAGCAACAATCTACATCTGCTGCAGCTTGACTCCTGCAATGAAACTCTTACGAAGTTTTTTTTTTTATACCAAAAGGGGTTAACTTTCACTTCGCAAACTAACTTTTTACTTATTATAATGCAACATATGTACAAACATAGACGCATGCATACATACAAATACATTTCAAACTAAAAAAGTCTATGTATGAGACTGTATAAAGTTCCTGCAACTGCACTATGCAAATCTTTCTAGCGTATCAAGAGTGAAAAGAGGCAAAAAGTAGCAGCAGTGAGATGCGCTTGTAATTGCATGCAACGCTGATGATATGCCACAAAAGTGTTGCAAGCGCTATAAAAAGCAAGTATGTGAAAAAGACAAGGCATCATCATAGCCTGTCTGTCTGTCGGTCGTTTCTTGCTTACTGCTCGCGGCACTTGAAACACAAGTAAATTAAGTTCGTTATGCCACGCTGGACAATGCCAGTCCGTTGAAGATTGGAGTGATACGAGTTAGCTGTGCAGCTGGCGTGTGTATGCAGTGCTTGTCAAGTGTCCGGCGCCGTTGCCGCATTCTTATCACATTGCATGGCAGAAACGCCGCGATGGTGTTGTTAATATTTCGCTAATGTACTTTGAGACACAAAAAAAAAATTCTGCTATCATAATGGTTGAGAGTCGTGTCAGATTTCTATAGAGATATGCATGAAAAACTGCCGGCGAGAATGCGCAAAATTTACAAAAGTTTGCGCAGTTAATGAGTTTATTTAGTTGTATGAGATAAGGATATACCAGTAAATTGTAAGTTTTTTTTTTTTTAACCAAAAACAGAATAGAAATAACGAGCCGCTTATTAGAATACCCGGCGGGCTTCATTGCGCCTTAAAAGTATTTTTGTGTTGTCATTTATTTTATCAATTTAATTTAATAAAATTTTTCAAATAGGTGGCAACGCCTCTGAAAAATATTTTCGGCAGTAAACTTTCCTAAACCTCTTCAGTGATACCCATATGCAATAATAAATTTATCTTATCAATTAAATTGAACTAAAATTTTCAAACAGGTGGCAATCTCCAAAAAAAAATTTCGCCTGTAAGCAAGAGGATTATTCTTTTTGTAGCCATATTGCAATATTTACTTTATCTTATCAATTTACTTAAACTGCAATTTACAAACAGGTGGCAACTCTCTGATTTTCTTTCTTTCTATATTTTAGGTTAGACCTCTAGCAATACATCGGTGAAAAGTGCATTTAGTTCCATGCATTAGTTTAGGAGTGATGCTCGTATAAAGACCCTCCAACCCCAACCCCTATTACTTTTTCTTTAATATTTATAATGCACAGAGATCGGCTGTTACAGCTTTATTATATATATAGATGTTCACAGCAGTGGTAAGTCGCGATATTATGAAAAGTACTGAACAAAATGTTTCACTATCTTTTTTTTCTTTAGAACTATCAGATAAAATATTGAATACATACAGCCAGAAACCTGATCCCACAGGCCCTTCGGGGTCACTCTCGCATATATAAGGGACGCCTTCCTAGCGCCATCACTGACACATCTGAATCTGGTTATTCTTGCCAAATCTTGGGTTAAAAGAAATACATTTAGTTGACTAAACTCATTCCTCGATTTAGAGGCAAAAAAAAATTTTCTATCTGCAATATCTAGTGAGTATTTCCAGACAGAATTGCATGCAAAGCTGTCACCGGTTGGTTCAGAGCAACTAACGCCACCTTCAGAGCTACCTCGTCTGATATTTTGACTCTGGCGCCTCCTACAAGCTAATCAAAGAGAACTACCAGCCTGACGAGAGCGGACTACGGCGAAGAGTGCATAAATAGCCCTGCAGGGTGTTTTACAGTGAAACGACTGGCGTACTTTGTTGAACTCGGCCAAAATCGCTTAGGCGGTTACAGCGCCAAACAAGAAGAAGAAGATAAGCTGTCATATTATTGCAGTGTATTCCTGGTTGAGTCAAATGCAATTGAGAGTCCCAGAGACATTCTTGGTAATATGACTGTCGAGAAGCTAGCCAGAGAAAGTTCTTTGAGAGAATTTTATAACAGCTCACATATGATCAATATACAAGATCATCTACCTCGGTTATTTTTAGTAATCGGGCCTTGCATGGCATATGACGCCTGGTTGAAGAGAAGCAAAACTTACCGGAACGGAATATGGCCCGAATAATGGCAAAGCACAGGCCTGACGAGAGTGGACTTTATACAGACTTTAATGGCACTACAATATACTAAATCTGAGCAGATTGTTTGATATAGACTTATGGAGACCGAAATTACTACAGTGAATTCCTAGCTGGGCTATGCACAAAGTGGTGGAAAAGTCATCACCCTTTCAGAAGAGGCTACAATATTTGAAAATGGCGACAAATGTCAGTTCTGCTTTGACACTTTTCGAGTAAACACCACTTGGCAAACACCGCGATATTTAGCTGCTCGCCTAGAAAATTATGGGACAACACGGGATGCTACCAGTTCTGGCCGGCCCCGGAACAGCCATTCAGCTGAGAATATCACGGCTGTGGTTGAAGCTGTCGCAAAGAACTTGGGATAATCGATCAGACGATGTGCCATGCAATTGGTCATTAATCGGCGATATGCGCAGAGAATTTTTGTGAACGACAGGACATCAGCTGTTACCCCGTGACCGTCAAGCGCGGCAACCTACGCCCGAGCCATCCTGAATTTCGATCACGAGAAAGGCAACATTTCATCGAGAATCATTAGAGGGATGAAGACTAATTCTATCATTATGTGAATAAGAAGAATTATTGCTTTTGGTAACCGAAAATACTTTTATGAACTACAAGAGCCCGCTCGAAGCAACTGCATGGTGTGTTGCCTATGCTATAGGTATCATCGAGCAAAGCTACTACTTTGGACGGCGAGTGGACGGCCATGCTAAACGACCATCTTTTTCCTCAATTGAATGAATTTGCGACTGGATAACATGTGGTTCTAACAGGGAAACGCCATAAATGGTCGTAAATCCTAGCAGCGGCCAGTTGACCATTTTAATTTTCTCGACTAAGTGGCAAAAAAATTAACAAATCTAAAAAAATAACCAAAATTGTTCATTCGTACAAATATCCCATCCAAAGAATATGGGGTTCGGGTTTTCATCGGAATTGTTACGGCACGCTGGACTTTTTCTCATACAAATATTAGGTTCGAAGTCCTGCTTAGCGACTTTTGTAGAAGCTGTTGAGATGATGAAGAGATAAAATATAATCAATACTTGCTATAAGTCCGCAGCAAATACTTCAGATTTCTCAGGTGTCGTATCATAAAACGCTTCGAAAACTTAGGGAATAAGAGCAAATAAGTATGGTTGAAAGTCATGTAGGGACCGGTCTAGGGAAGTCCTCCCCTGAGTATCTCTATAAGCCTATGCGGCGTTCGACTGAACTCTTAAATAGCGCTGTATGTCTAACATAACATTAACTTAATCAACCTGATGAGGGATGAGCTTTCACCGCCTAGTAGAAATCCAGGCAGGTGTCAAAATACGATCCAGTCCGGGTTGCCATCAGATGCGATTAGTATAACCTCTGGCCAAGCTCTTAATCTAGTTTCTGGTCCTTAGTGAGCTACTACCTAAACATCAGGCTTTGGACAGAGGCTTGAGTGAAGATCCAGCTGTACATAAATAACTCTTTTAAACGGGAAGTAAAAACGACTTCTTTTTCTAAGCCCAATCAGTAGTAACTCTTAGTGCCTTGGCTGGGGGAATGTACGAGCCAACGTTCAAAATTTATTTCTACAGCTTGCCCGGCTAAATTTGTTGTCTAAGCTTATACTTATGTTTCTGTCTTTTGCCGGGCCACAAATTATACTTTTTTCTATCGGCCTCTTATCTGCATAGTACGCAATAAGCTCTGTTCAAAAAATTTTAACAGAGTTATTACTTGGTGATAGGCATTCGATTACACTAAATCTAGCGAATCTTACATCTACGATGATATTTACATAAAGGCCACAAATTCCACAGGCTTGCATATCAATACTATTTCACCATTCTACAAAAAACGCCAATTGAAATGCAAATTTCATAAGCATTCTAATGTGTCTGCACTGTTGTTGGCTCTTACCGCAGCTATGGGTATTGACGCCCAATTCCCGCTAAGCAAACAGCAATTAAACAGCGACAACAAGGTAAATTTAAACAAACCGAAAGGGGGAAAATACCATGACAGCAAACAAAAAATGCATTGTAACTCCAACGATATACCCCCTTTACTTCCAGATATCTAGCTCTGCCAATATGTATCTAACTTTTCCCCCTTACTTTCGTACTTCACTTGTCTTTCATTTCCCTCGCTTATGCAATTATGCAAAGCGTGTGTACTTATCCATTCATGTCTGCATGCACATATGTATGTATGTATGTATGTATGAATGTGCCTTTTGCGCGTTGACAAATTAAGCGCCTGAATATGCATGAGCTTGAACAACTTTGCATCGTCCTTTCACGAAAATGTTGCATCTTCCCTCCAGGTGATATGATTGGTATTATCAGCTCGTACTACAATACATTCAATATGAATAGTAATGCTAACTCTATTGGACAGATTTTGTGTCCCGAACGATTAGAATTTTAATAAGCTATTGTTTTTTGTTGCATTTGCCGAGAACTCTGAGTCAACGACTAAATTAGGCGCTAGATCTCTTAAATGCGTTTCCGTCAGCAGTAGCCGTCTTTAAGTAAGCATTAGATTGCCCGTTAAACTGTGTGACAGAGCCCCGATACACAAAACTAATTAAGTTGTGCCTGAACACTTTTGACCGGCCACAAAATGAGTCCACTTAAACCAACTGATCCACGCGTTGGTAACAATATAGAATCATACGTGGAATCGTATCAATATTTTTGTGCTAAGCTAACTAAGACTGGCTTGGTCGTCTTAATGTTAATCCTAATCTGTGGTGTAGCGGTCGCCCCTGGGCAGACAAGGGCAAACCTCCGAGTGTATTTTTCTGCCATGAAAAACAGCTCGCCATTTAGAGTCGGCGTAAAACTGTGGATCCATTCTCTTTATGTGATAACATCAAGGCGCACGCCACAAATCAGAGGAGAAGCCCGGCCAAACACTAAGATATTGTGCAAGTGCCAATCTATTATTATTATTATTACTACTATTATTAATCTTAATATCAATCATATCAATCTTTATCGTAATCCTTACCCCAATCCAAATCGTAATATTAATTTTAGTCTCAATCTCTACCCTAATATTAATCTTTATATTATTCTTAATCTTACCCTTAACCTTAATATTGGGCTTAATCTTAATCCTAATCCTAATCTTAATCTTAATATTAATCTTACTTTTAACCCTAATAGGGCCAATTTCACAGTGCGTAGTTAACTCCGAATCGACAGTTAACTAGAGATTTTCAGTACAAAAATCTGTAGTTAACTCCCGATTCCGAGTTAACTACGCATTGTGAAATTGGCCCTATGGGCCAAATTTTAATCTCAACCTTTATCTTAATCTTAGTCTCAATCCTAATCGTAATCTTAATCTTAGTCTCAATCTTAGTTCTAATCTTAATCTTAATCCGAATACATACTAATTTTAATCTCTATCTTAATTTTAATGTCAATTTTTATCTTAATATTAATCTCAATATAAATCTTAATCTTAATGTTAATCTAATCTTAATGTCAATATTAATTTTAGTCTTAATCTTACACTTCATTCTAATCTCAATCTGTATCTTAATCTTAATCTTAGTATCAATTTTAATTTTAGTCTTTACCTTTATCTTATCATCTTCATTTTCATTTTCATCTTCATCTTCATCTCCATCTTCATCTTCATCTTCATCTTCATCTTCATCTTCATCTTCATCTTCATCTTCATCTTCATCTTCATCTTCATCTTCATCTTCATCTTC
>NW_023458559.1:40734820-40738841 GCF_013731165.1 Rhagoletis pomonella | reverse complement strand
TTTTTTTCAGATTATTTAGATAAAAATGAAAAAAAAAAATTTTTTTTGGATTTATAAAATTAAAGTCAGAAATAACGGTTATTTAAGGACTAATTAAATAAAAGTCAAAAAATAATTGCTAAAGAGCGATTTTTTTAATAAAAAATGTAAAAGTTACGGTGCCCGGTTTTAACATTTTTCTGTAACATCTACATTCGGCAATGCATTTTATTGGTGGCGTGTGTGTAGGTACAAGAACGGGGTACTTGAAGTCAATGAATTTTGCAAAAGTTTATTGATTTATGGCGAGCTTTAATCTACAGACATTAGGGTGGTACGTTAGTGTAGTAGGAACTGGGCTCTGGTGCAAAAGTACTAGAACGGGGTGCTTGAGGCCAATGAATTTTTGAAAAAAATTGTCTTCCTGCGTTCCTCTTAACAGCTGCGACTGGGGGAATGAAGTGTTAAGTGTAGTCTCATGACATACGTTGAAATTGGTCATTATCCATCAAGAACATACGCTAAAATCGGGTGTCACAAATCGGCATAATCTGGGTCAAAAGGACACTGCAGTTGCACGTGTCCTGGATTTTCATTTGAGTTAGAGTTGTACACAGGTAAACTAATCCCACGTTAAGATCGCCTTGAGGCTCTACCCTTTCTAACTAACTCATCCACAATGCCATATTCTGTAACATAACTCATATTATAAGTACTTATATGGAAATATTCCGATGTAATCGAACAATTCCACGATTATTTTTAAGTTTCCCTTCAGTGAGTCCAAAGAATTGTTTGTCGTTTGACTATCGAAGAAGTGGAGTTCTCGACTTAACGTAATCGATCAGTCAATAGCAGAAAGCTCTGCTTGAAAGAAAACAATTGCCTCGAAGCCTATGTTTAGGATTAATGGAGAACTGAATATCAATCAAGAACACCTCAAACGAAGCTTCCATCAAGCTACGTAGTTTAAAAGGTGCTGTCAATTTTCGTATTTTCATATTATGTTTTTGATCCTTTTTAAAACTAAACAAGCTACGAAAAAATCGGTGAGATTGTTGGGTATGAAAGAACTTAGGTGTTCATATCCCAACAAATAGAAAGTATTTGTACTCTAAATTGTATAATTTTGGAAACTGCATTTTGTAATCGGCCCATATTTCTAGAGGGTTTTCATTAAACCGACTAACCAGACTTTGCAAATAAATTTATAGCTCATCGAAAAGGCTTTCTGCGGTATTACTTGTATTGAAATTTCGGTGGACTAGCCTATGCTGATCACTTCAAAGACTAAACTAGTCCGTTATGTGGTCAAGAGTACCAGAATCGCACTCGCTAAACTTGTCCTCTGTTATATCTTACGCAAGTTCCGGTTTTCGATACATCGAGTAAAATACATCGATACATCAAATAATATTGCATTAATCGATACATCGGAGTTTTTTCGATGCATAGAATTGGAAGCATCGATGTTTCCGATGCATCGGTTAACATCGCGCATCCCTACTCGAAGCGCCCCAATAATTGCTGATCGAAATAATCACTCAGTATGGTAGATTCGATGGCAGCGGACCAAGGAATGTCGGATCTGAGTCTTCTGAGTGGGGACTGGTTGTCATTAGAGACACGTGGCCATCTGCTTCTCCATTCCATTTCCATTATTTTCAGTGCTTTGAGGATTTCTAATCCCAAGAGTGATGTGAAAATATATACTGCACATTGTGACCCAGCGTCAGTTTTGGAGCCATCTGTTAAAATTCTATACGGTGTTACCCCGGGCTCTGCATTTGGGGTTAAGCCAGCACTCAGCCTCAGGCAACTCAACATATTAAATATTAGCTCTTTAGCAAAGGCAACGGTGATAAATTATTCTGTGGCATTGAAAAGATTTTAAAATCGAAATTTCTGCTCCCAGCAGTCTCCGCTTAATGTTTTTTTACATAGCTCAGCTCTCGAGAGGGCCTTAGGACTTTTATAGGCTACCTGAAAGAACACTGGGGATTTTTTGCTAAGGCGGACTGCAGGTTCTGTAGGCTCGCGAAGGAAACCGCAGAGCACACGCTATGTAATTGCCAACGTATCATGGATCAATGGCTCTGGCACTTTAGGCAGCTGCGATCGGGGCGTCATCTAGAATCTGTAAAATTATAGGCTCTAAATTTCTTTAATTCTAACTTGCCCACATAATGTTGGAGTGAACTTTTAAAGAGTTACCACAATAGATCTATATAGGTCACAGCGATATTCCGCCCTTAAAGCAAAGTAGTAATTATCCAGCTATGGTAAACTATACCATCTCGATATAGCTGGTAGTTAATCCACTTTAAGAGTAAGAGTCTGGCTCACCTTAAGAGTCCGGCTCAACTTTAGGTTCCTGATTAATAAGCAGGTAAGCTTTAAAAAAATTGATTTTTGTGTGCGATACGGCTCTTGCCATTCCGATATATCAAAACTGCCTATCCATATTAGCTCCCTTATATCTTAATCTAGCTTCTTTTTGTAGGTATTTCTTCCGCTGTATAAATTTAAAGAAATTCCCTTTTTATTTAAGAAAAGACTACAACCGTAGACATTCACTGTGAACTCATTCATGCCAAGGGCTTACAAACTATACCGAAATGCTTAAATGTCCTTTTTATTACCTGAACCCTTTTACATAAATGCACTTTAATTCCCCAATTATTACTCGGATTTTGGGTCACCATAACCATTTTTTCTGATGGCATAATTATGGACTATATTATTCGCTTATATTACATATCTACGTATATGCCAGTAGGGTGGCATCACTTATGCGGCCATTCGAAACAGTGTACAAGTATGTAAGGCAAAGTATGTATTAGCAAATGCAATGAGTACCCTCCAACGGCTGGCAAGGTTAATTGAAACGTTTACAAAGTTAAACGAAATTACATTTGCTATAAAATGAGATGTTGTTACTGACAGTTACAGCGACCATTTTCGGTCACCGTCAATGTGACTAAACTGAGAAGTGATGTTGGCGGTTTTGACTCCAACGGAAATAACTAGGATGTTATGGTGGATAGGTGGAAATATGTACATAAGTATGTATATTTGAGTGAAAGTAGCCATGCGAGTCTGAAGCAGTCGAACGCCAACGGACTGCCGATTGAATTGCCTGAGTGACGCGCTGACGAATTGAGCGCACATTTGCTTCTGCCGAAATGCACCAAATTGCTCTGCTGTTGAGCGGATTGGCTAAAAGAGCGAAAAAAGAAATGAAATAGAAGGAATAAAAATAGAAATTAAACGTACGACCACGCGAAGGAAACGCTTTAGCGTTGCGGGGGTAAGCTATGTAGACGATGGTGACTCAAGCATATGTTCGACGGACAGCACTGGGACGTAAGCCGGGGCATATGCATGTATGTGACTTCATACTTGAATTTTTCCCTGTGCTTGAGCAATTCACCACACAATGGCACTTGAAGCTGTCGCAATGTCAATATGTGTGTAAATATACAGTAGGTACATATATAAATAAAAGCTTGTAAAATGATTTTTTATATTTTTATGTTTTTAGCTGTTTTGTGGGTAGTAACCGGCTCCCTCAGCAGCACGGTGGCTCATTTTAGTAAATAATCATATAAAAGACAGCATCCGTTAAAAACATTTGTAATAAAAAATTTCCCGTTTTGTATCGCTTTAAGAAAGCTGTATATATACGCGATTAGTTCAAAAAACTTGTAAATCCCAGGCGCAAAGTTAAAAGCACTGAAACGCTGTACTAATTGAGGAAAAAATTTAAGCCAGCTAAATATAGACTAGCTTGATAAATTTGTGGGCCCGAGGCTGGCGACAACTTGTTACCTTAAAAAGATAATGCGTGCGGAAAATATTTGCTACTTTTAATGAATTAAAGAGGCATTAGCGCCTTAATTGCATACTTTAAGGCGTACTACTCGATAAGTTGTTTAATTACTATAACATTTTGTACCTTTAAAGCATTTTTTCCCAGTTTCCTTTAAAATCAACACACTTTCCTTCTCAAATGCCTAAGCAATAAGCTGTGTTTTTTTTT